>NC_047163.1:482500-522500 GCF_009819705.1 Hippoglossus hippoglossus
TGTTAAATGAATTGTCAGCTTGTTTGTGTGATATATATATATATATTTTCTTCTTTCTTCTAGAAAGGCTAAGGTGAGGACGCTCACTTCTTTGTCCAGAGACGCCTCCAGGTGCAGAGGTTTGTCCGACATCAGGAACTGTCTGGTAGTTTCTGCTGTGGGTTGAGGACCAGGTTTCTCTGGAGCGTACTGAACCTTCCGGATCACCAGACGCACAGAGTTCCTACAACACAGCGCTCAGTTACCATCTAATCCTCGTGACACGATGGTGACGTGTGCGTTTGGATTTCATGACCACGGAGATGTTTAAATTCAGTGTGGATGTTTGGATTATTGTGGTTTTATTGGTGGTGAGGTGATCCTCTCTCTCTCTGCAGGAAGCTGCTAATGCACAACTCATTTCACTTTCATTCATAATTCATCCCCCTGCTCCGTCCAGGGTCGGACTGACTCACTTTTACCTTTTGTGGATCTTTTCTTCAACGTTTTCTGCACAGAAAGCTTTCACCTCGAAGTCGACTCCGCAGGCCTGAGGTCAGAGAGAAATCCGTTTACCATGAGAGCTGATGATGAGTTCATTTAAAAACCATCTTCAGGGAGGGGGTGTTATAATTAATGTTCACAAAGATGTGAGCATCTCTACCTTCCCAGTGTCCTCTGGTCCCGGCTGCAGGGTGACGGAGCACGGCAGGTTCACAGGAATCTGGAAACACATCTTTGACTCTGAGCTGCGGATATCACTCATGTCATCCAACACTTTTTATTGTATTATCTGTATATTTAGGGCAGTCTCTTCTCTGTCCTTTTTAAAATCAGGACATAATATTCCTGTTTGCAGCGCAGCTCAAGAACTGAGCTCATCAACAGTAAAAGCCGATTCACATAAAAAAGAATCGTGTGCTTCAGTTTCTCATATAAATTAAATATGAATTAAATCCAGTTCACAGACTCTGGTAAACAAGTCCTTCCTCTGAGGAGCTGCTGCCCCCGGACCTTCTCAGGCACAACAAGGCTAATGCTAATGCTAAACTTCTTCACGTGGTCAACATTAAAGGTGTGAGGTGTGTGAGCAGCATTTTAAGTTTAAGGTTAAGTATTTTATCACATTACTTTGCTGCTGAGTAATTAGTAAAGTAATGAATTACTTTTTCAGTGAGTTTTCTGAACCGTTTGTTGATAAGATAAAATAAAACTGAGTTTTACTCCATAATAATGTTTTCAATGAACAATTTAGACTTTAGCTTCTTTGTTCAACAGAAATTGAGTTTGAAGAAAAACAGGTTGTATAATCAAAGTATTGATTTGTTGTATTCAGGTTTAGTATCATCCCGGCCTATTGGGCAGATGATGTGGAGCTCGGCGGACTCGATACCTCGAAGGTGAACGGGTAGGCGTGTTCTCCCAGCTTTTTAATCAGGCGCTCCTGAAGTCGAGTCAGGCTCTTCTTCTCCTCCGGCAGCGGAGGAAACGCTTGGATGTTAGCCACAAACAGGTCCTTACGAAATGTCAACCCGAGGACGTCCAAATCCTCACGACCATAACGGAACGCACACGTCAGAGTCACAAACACTGAGGAAGAAAAGACACAAAATCCTTTTCTGTTACAGGATCCATTACTTTGAGAAATATTTTGATGGAGTGAGGATCTTTGTGCTAAGCTAGGCTAAGTATATCCTAGACTTACTGAATGATAAAGAGCAGGGGCTCCAGGACACTTCCGTGTGCAACTCCACTAATTACTAATAAACTAAATAAATCTAAAAGATTGATATAAGATACAACAGCAAAAAATAAAACCAAACATAAATATATTTTGGCCTGTGATTCATGAATGTTTTAACATTTTCAGACTAGAACTATTCCTCCTGTATCTCTGATCTCGGCTCTAATTATTTTACTGTAGATGAAGAAAGAGTGTCATTAGCATAAAAGTGAATAGAGAGATTACATTATTTTTAGGGATTATGTGGCCAAACAGAGAGATGAATAAAAAATAAATATTAGTAAGTAAATAAGTAATGAAAGATTGGACTAAATGAATCTCAGTCGGAGGAACATAGGATTTTTAGGTTGAATACACACTCACGTATTCTGACTATTCTTAAGAGTCTGTAATAACCAAACAGCCAGAAACAGGTCACAGAGTCAGAGGCCGATTGTTTGGGAGGAAAATGTCTCCTGTGTTCAAAGCAGCAGTTTTCTGAGTCGGCCACCAGGAGGACAGCAAAGTTAACAAAGAAACAAAGATCCGTCCATCCAGATTCTATTCATGCAAAAAATAAACAACATACCATCAACAAACATGGTAAAGTTTTGGGTTTAGAATTCTCACCTTTCCTTTCCTTCAGGTACTCCGGGTCGATCAGGACGACTCCATCTGCAGGAGAAAAACAATCCCAAATTCAACAAACAGGCAGAAGACCATGAGGATTTGCTCGTGAGTACGAACCCTCAGAATGAAGATCTCACCCACGGGCTCCACCAGGTCCACGTGGTCCACAAAGTCTCTCTTCCCCAGATAGACGGTGAGCTGAGGGAGGAACACAACTGTCAGGTTATCCAATCAGCTGCTAGAACTGTGAGCAGCCAATCAGAATACAGAACTTTACATTAACATGGAGAACATCAGGACTCACCTTTCCATTGGGACTCGCTTTCTTAAACACCCTGAAATCAAACAGAGACAGAAACCGCTCAGTGAAGCTTTATATGTGTTGACCTTTGACCTTTAGTCTCGTGGACTTGTTTACGTGTCTAAATTCACACGCACGACACCTGAAGTTGTCGTGCAAGACCTTAACTGACATCTAGTGGTGAAGTTATAAATAACATGTTGTTCACAGCTCATCCACACCGGCGTCGGCCCTCATCACCAAAAGCTCTGGAACCTCCTCGTGTTTCCAAGTGGACGTCTTCGTCTTCTACGTGTACGGCTCCTCTTCTTCATCCTGAGATGTTTGTGTTCTTCCAGTTTCACGTCCGTCACGTGTTAGAAACCTCATCAACACGTCCACTCGCTCTCTGGGAAGCTTCCACACATTGTCCTGCTGTGTCCTCACATGGACTCACTCTGACATGTTACACACATTCTACTAGGAGGCTGCAGGAGAAGATCCAGAACATGTCCAGAGACACTGACTCAGACATTTGTTCTCACTCACAGAACCTACAGAACATGTGAGGAACACGTCAGGAACACGTCAGGAACATGTGAGGAACATGTCAGGAACACGTCAGGAACACGTCAGGAACACGTCAGGAACATGTGAGGAACACGTCAGGAACACGTGAGGAACACGTCAGGAACACGTCAGGAACACGTCAGGAACATGTGAGGAACACGTCAGGAACACGTCAGGAACACGTCAGGAACATGTGAGGAACACGTCAGGAACACGTCAGGAACACGTCAGGAACACGTCAGGAACATGTGAGGAACACGTCAGGAACACGTCAGGAACACGTCAGGAACACGTCAGGAACATGTGAGGAACACGTCAGGAACACGTCAGGAACACGTCAGGAACATGTGAGGAACACGTCAGAACACAAGGCTCAGTCGAATGCTGCCTGACGTTATTTTACAACCCCCACTCCCCCCGCTGTGTAATAAATTAGCTGCTGTGGCTCCA
Source organism: Hippoglossus hippoglossus (assembly GCF_009819705.1). NCBI lineage: Eukaryota > Metazoa > Chordata > Actinopteri > Pleuronectiformes > Pleuronectidae > Hippoglossus > Hippoglossus hippoglossus. The sequence continues at coordinate 486,133 of NC_047163.1, forward strand.
TTAGCTTTCAGCTTCCTCCTGAACAGAGCTTCATCAATCAGCAGCATCAGGACGCTGTTTTACCGGAAACCGCCGGGACTCCTGGGAGCTCGCTCAGCACGCGATTACATGCTCACCATCATCTCTGCAATTAGTGAGATTAAATGTTAACGACCCAAAGTCACAAATCAAATATAAAACAACGAATAAGCCAGAGTTAATGTTTGTTTAGTCACTTTACGACATTTATCATTTTTAAACTGAAGATATGAAATGGAAAATCCTCAAAACACAAATGTAGAAAGGTTCATGTTAAACTTTTCTAGTAACTTCTACTAGAAAAGTTTTCATCGTCAGGTTGTGACCAAAGTTGATCAGTAAAATTAGTTCATTTTCATTTTTCTCCATAAAGATCCATTAAACACAGTGAAGTCGTGCTGGTTCTGCAGATGTTTCAGTGACAGTCAGACGGACTCAAACAGACAAAGACTCATCACTCCTCACACTAACTGCTCTGTCACCATGGTAACCCGTCTTCAGGAACCAACATCATGTTCTCTGAAGCTGTGGTTCCCAGCTGTATCATCGTATCTTCAGAATCTGACTGAACAACCGGGTCAGTAACACTTTGATTCTCCATGTTGTTCTACTCTGGGAGCTGAGGCTGATTCCTCTCTTCCTGAAGGAGGTCATGTGACAGGAGACGAATCAGAGAAGACTACGTCATGACTGAAAAGAACCAATCAGCAAGTATTGAGCGTCTACGTCATTGTTTCCAAACATCTCAGTTTCTGTTCATCCAATCGGAAACTCAGCTTCTGAGTTTTTCAAACTAAAACTGGTCCAGCAGCGTTCACACACGTCTCTGGTTTGTTGTCTCTAAAACTCAGAGTTTTGTGGACGTCAGACGAATCAGCAGCGGAGTCGATGTTATTTAAGATGAAGTGTGGGAAGGTTTGAGGGTCTGAGGCCCCCCCCCCCTCAGGCGTTCAGTATCAGGGGAGTCTTCAGTCGACAGCGAGCTGACACAACAATCTTGTATCGATCATCAGTCGGTGTTCCCTCGGTGTCAGAGCGTCCTGATCGATCGCAGCAGATTCACAAACGCTGTCCAGACGTCCAGGCTTTACAAACACATCTGGATTCAATAAACAGCTGGAGACGGACTCAGACTCTGATGTCAGAGCATCAGAGAATCTACAGAGAGTTGATGGTTCTGTCACTTCTCCCTGACTTTAACCACACACTGTAAAGATTCGTCTCCACTTCCTGAAATGAAGCTAAAATGCTGCCATCTTGTGGTCATCTACAGTCACTGTGTGCAGGCGTGACTGTGGGGTGGAGCCGGGGAATCAAGGCCCCGCCCACACATGCTCTCGTCTCTGAACGACTTGTTGCTTTGTGTATGAGTGTGTGTGTGTGTGTGTGTGTATGAGTGTGTGTGTGTGTGTGTGTGTGTGTGTGTGTGTGTGTGTGTGTGTGTTTGTGTGTGTGAGTGTGTGTGTGTGTGTGTGTGTGTGTGTGTGTGTGTGTTTGTGTGTGTGTGAGTGTGTGTGTGTGTGTGGGTCTGTGTGTGTGTGAGTGTGTGTGTGTGTGTGGGTCTGTGTGTGTGTGTGTGTGGGTCTGTGTGTGTGTGAGTGTGTGTGTGTGTGTGGGTCTGTGTGTGTGTGTGTGTGTGAGTGTGTGTGTGTGTGTGTGTGTGTGTGTTTGTGTGTGTGAGTGTGTGTGTGTGTGTGGGTCTGTGTGTGTGTATGAGTGTGTGTGTGTGTGTGTGTGTGTGTGTGTGTGTGTGTGTGTGTTTGTGTGTGTGAGTGTGTGTGTGTGTGTGGGTCTGTGTGTGTGTGAGTGTGTGTGTGTGTGTGGGTCTGTGTGTGTGTGTGTGTGGGTCTGTGTGTGTGTGAGTGTGTGTGTGTGTGTGGGTCTGTGTGTGTGTGAGTGTGTGTGTGTGTGTGTGTGTGTGTGTTTGTGTGTGTGAGTGTGTGTGTGTGTGTGTGGGTCTGTGTGTGTGTGAGTGTGTGAGTGTGTCTGTGTGGGTCTGTGTGTGTCTGTGTGTGTCTATGAGTCTGTGTGTGTCTGTGTGTGTGTGTGTGTGTTTCCTGGGCTGATGGACTGTGTGAGCTGCTCTGTTTGTTGCTGTGATCTAACTCAGCTCATTAACATTCTACTGACACAACACACTCATCATTCAGCCACAGACTCACAAACTTACACTGATACACACAAACACACTAATAGTCACACACTCTGATACACACTCACGCTCCTGAAACGGAACGGACTCGTTTCAGACACGTGAGTTCCACACAGAATGAAGCTGAACAGCTGATCACGTCAACATGAAGAGTTTGTGGGTTTGTTTACATTCTCTGATTGGTTTGTTTACAGTTTTAGATGCATTCTGATTGGTTAGTTTGTTTTTGTGTGTTTGTGGTAAGTTGAGACACATCGATGTCTACGACAATCCACAGTCCAGAGGGTGGACATGTGATCAGTGGACAGACTGGTCTCAGAACTGGTCTCAGAACTGGTCTCAGAACTGGTCTCAGAACTGGTGTCTGGTCCATGTTCAGGAAAAATAACAACTTCCATTCATTTTTACACTGAAGAGGAGAAATGAGTAACAGATGAGTAATAGATTACATTTATCTGTCCTTTCAAAGTAAAATGACAGCTTAAAAAAGAAGAAACATCAATATGCTGCTCAGAGACGTCACAGAGAGGTTCTGACAGAACGTTACATAACGTTACCACAACACAACACACACTCGCACACCTCCCCTCTGTTTTTAAAGGTTCTGTGAGGAACCAGCAGCAGATATGAAGGAATCATAACACACACACACACACACACACACACACACACATACACATACATACACACACTTACCTGGTTCCTTTATCTCCCATCCTGACGACGCCAACGAGTCGACAGCAGCTGGACAGAGAGATGATGGAGGAGGAGGATGGAGGGATGCCGTCACCGTGGAAACTGAGGGTAGGATGTCTCTCTCTCTCTCTCTCTCTCTCTCTCTCTCTCTCTCTCTCTCTCTTCCTCTCTCTCTCTCAGGAAGTCGTCGTAATGCCGTCAGATTCTCAACCGCCTCCTCCTTAACTCTCCCTCCCTGCCTATGTCTCTCTCTCTCTCTCTACTCTCTCTCTCTCTCTCTCCCTCTCTGTCTCTCTCTCTCTCTCTCCCTCTCTCTCTCCCTCTCTCTCTCCCTCCCTCCCTGCCTGCCTATGTCTCTCTCTCTCTCTCTCTCTCTCTCTCTCTCTCTCTCTCTCTCTCCCTCCCTCCCTCCCTGCCTATGTCTCTCTCTCTCTCTCTCTCTCTCTCTCTCTCTCTCTCTCTCTCTCTCTCTCTCTCTCTCTCTCTCCCTCTCTCTCCCTCCCTGCCTGCCTATGTCTCTCTCTCTCTCTCTCTCTCTCTCTCTCTCTCTGTCCCTCTCTCTCTCTCTCTCTCTCTCTCTCTCTCTCTCTCTCTCTCTCTCTCTCTCTCTCTCTCTCTCTCTCTCATTATTAGTTAATGTGTTAAAACATAAAACACCCAGAGGACACTTAGTATTTCGGTCTGTGTCATTAGTATCAGGCTAGCAGCTGGACTCTGACCTCCATCATCCCTCTGTCCATCATCCATGTTTACTGAGGTTATAAAGTGAGAAGAAGAGTCATTTTCTCACTGACTTCTAAATAAACAAACAGTGGAGTCGCCCCCTGATGGTCATTACACAGAAGACAGGTTTCATCAGTTTAACATGTTGATGCTCTTCAGTCTCATTGGGGAACGTTTTGTAATTTAAGATAAAATGTTTCTACAATCAGATTTAACACAAATCACAAAATTGAAAAGATCCAGTCACAAATAACCAGCATAGTGTAAAACAAACACATCTACAGGACTGGTCATCTGGTCCAGGTCCAGGTCCAGGTCTCTGTATATCATCAGCCCTTCAGCCTTTGGGTCGGCGGTCGCTCAGCTCGGAGGCAGCAGCTGCTTCCTGTTTCCTCATTACCGACCTCAGTGTCAAACAGCCTCCAGCGATGAAGCTTCTCCTCCTCATCTTCATTATATTTGGAACCTGACGATGAGACTTCAACAGTTTGTCATGAAAACCACCTGAGACCAAAACGAGCACGGAGACGAGAGGACGGACGTTAGAAGCCAGTTTATTAGGAGTAAAGACACGTTACAGCTGCAGAGTCAGAACATTATTAGAAGAATGTGAGAACATCACGTTTGTTTTTATAGTTTGTCTCTGAACTGACGTCTTCAGTCTGTCCCTCTTTACATCACTGAAGGTCACCGATAAATAAATAAAACACAAACAGAACAAAATAATCAAATAAAGATGTTTCACTTCATCTTTAGAAAATAAAATGTTCAGAAACAAGTTTAAAAAACAATTAATCATATTTTACATTGGTCAGTAATAAGTCCCCTGATACCAAGGCTCCGCCCACACGAACACACCTAAAATCACATGATCGTTCACCTACACTGGTCATGTGATGTAAACAGGAAGTAGATTGTCTCCTCTGCAGTTGGTTGCTTAGTAACAGAAACTCCTCTGAAGGAGGAGCAGTGAAGAGTCAGAGCAGCGACGACGAGGTGGAACTGTTACTGACAGGAAGTGTTAGAAACAGGAAGTGTTACTGACAGGAAGTGTTAGCTTTGTGTTCACCGCTGGTCGTCGAGTCATGTGACTGATGAGAACCAATCAGGAAGAGAACGTGGGGCGTCTCAGTTTCTGTTCAGACTGAAACACAACCTCAGAGATTTCAAACTAAAACGAGACCAGTTTACACAAGTCTCTGATTCAGAGGCTGGAAAACTCCAGCAGGCGTAACCATGGCAACAGTGATGAGAAACTCAAACCTGTGTGTGTGGGTGGAGCCTCACATGTTCGGTCTCAGGTGAAAAAGCAGCGCTGTGATTTGTTCAGACAAGGTGTGGAAACTTGGGTCAGCTGATCTAGATATGTTTAGCTCCTCCCTCCCTGAGCTCAGACACCATCACAGCCTCCGGACGTTTCTCTTCTCCTCTTTGAACTTCCCTCTTCAAAGCCCAGAGGCCAAACACTGGATTAATGCCGACGCCTTTTCAAAGTAAATCCAGCTGCAGAGCTGCACGAGGCTCCGACCAAACAGCAGCGAGAGAAAACTCACATTTTGAAATCTAGGACTTTCAACTCCACATTGATAAAAAACAGATTCACTGATCTGAGGATTATTTAGCAGGTATCGATGTTTATGTTTCATATTTGTCAGATTCCAGCTGAATAACTCATCATATTGTAATAATTTCGTCAATAAACAGGGCTGGAGCTGGAGGAGCAGAACAAATGTGGACGAGTAGATGTAGCAGGTGACAAAATAAATAATGTGAGTCAAAGTTCAGGAGCAACAGAAACAAACAGTTTTCCCTTCGATCGTGATTCAAATCTTCTCTTTTTTCCCTTTTCAATTTTTTCATTTTCTTCATTAACCTTTTGTCAAATCAACTTCATTTAAAAAAACACATAAATGTTCCTGTAACAGCTGCGTTTGTTCGTTCAGGTGATACGTGTCGTGAGTGGTGTTGCCGTGACGATGTGACCTCCTCCCAGATTGGCCGATTCAGATGTCGCTCCAGAGGACAGCCCGCCTGCTCTTGTCCACGCTGACGACATATTCTCCCGACAGAGACCAGGACACGGCGCTGATGGACGAGCTAGCGAGAGGAGGAGGTTATTAAAGAAACAGTACAACAACGTGAAGTTCCCCAGGAAAACGTCCTGGAGCCTCTCATCTTTCTTTTTAACCTTTTTTATAGGAGCACGTTTATTTTGTTAATCAGGATTTATCATTGTACCTTTTCAAAGTAAAATCTTTAATTAAAATGTAACGATAAATTTGGACGATCAATCTATAGTCACACGTGGAGTCCCTCAGGGAACTTCCTGGAGCCTCAGAGTTTTAGAGGAGATTCATCTGAAAGTTTGTTTTAAATCGACTTTAATGGATCTTCTGTCCGATACCTGTGTTTGTCAGGGAGGCGGGTCTCCAGGTTGCCGTTGGAGACGTTCCAGATGTAAACTGTTCCGTCAGCTGATCCAGCAGCCAGGAAACATCCGTCTGGACTGAAGAGAGAGAACGTCTTTGTCACACGGTTCTGCACAGAACATTTCTGAGGGTTTCCACAAACAGTTGCTGTTTTCAGGTTCGATTCGTTTCAAATAAATCATCTGGTTTTACATAATAAAACTGTCTGGCTGTTGTCATGGAAACTGCACCATATCGTCCCTGTCGTAACGTGGAGCAGAACTCACCTGATGACGGCCTTCGTGCTGTCGCTGCCACATTTGAACCCTTCAGCTCTGACGGAGACAGAAACACGTTCAGAACATCTGCTACACGTCATCTTCAAACAACCGTGACGCTGCATCACGTCTTCACCTGAAACACGTGCGGTCGTTGCTCCACCTCCTCAGGTCCACCAGCTGGAGGCAGTCGTCACGGCAACAGCTGAGCAGCTGACGATGGTCGGAGCTAAGGTCCAACGAGGTGACTTTACCCTGAGCAGGAAGTTCCTGAACGCAGCTCACCGCCCTGAACGACAACATTCATCTCACACGTCTGATCTCAGTAAATAAACCAACGTGAAGATGTTTCCTGTTGGAAGCTAAACGTCTCGGATTTCATTCTAACCACATTAATAACTGGTTAATGTATCTAATAAAGATCTTTTCTAGTCTTGATGACACTTTACTTGAAGTTTTACATTCACACACGTGCAGATCGATGTGCAGCACTTTCTTCTCAACAGTTTGGGCTTCAGTATCTTGCCCAAGGACACTTGAGGAATGCTGGGATTGAACCACTGACCTTCTGGACAGAGGAAGATGGCTCCACCCCCTCAGCTAAATAAAAACTGAAAAATCCTCCTAATTCGCCAATAAAACTTCCTGGTTGGATGTGAATTGACCAATCAGAGAACATATAGATGATGATGTCACTATGATGTCACTACCAATCACAGCCCAGTGAAAGATGTTCTTATCCAATCAGCAGCAGGGAGGGTAGGTGATGGTGTGTGATTGGTGGACAGAGCTGTCAATCATGGGCTGTGTCAGACTGTGCAGGGAGGAGGAGGATTCTGTGACTGAACGGTTGCTAGGTAACAGAGGAAGATGGGAGTCGATGAGGGAGACCAGGTTCTACTGTGATTCTACTGTGTCTCTACTGTGTCTTTACTGTGATTCTACTGTGTCTCTACTGTGTCTTTACTGTGTCTTTACTGTGATTCTACTGTGTCTCTACTGTGATTCTACTGTGTCTTTACTGTGATTCTACTGTGTCTTTACTGTGATTCTACTGTGTCTCTACTGTGTCTCTACTGTGATTCTACTGTGTCTTTACTGTGATTCTACTGTGTCTTTACTGTGATTCTACTGTGTCTCTACTGTGTCTTTACTGTGATTCTACTGTGTCTTTACTGTGATTCTACTGTGTCTTTACTGTGATTCTACTGTGTCTTTACTGTGATTCTACTGTGTCTCTACTGTGTCTCTACTGTGTCTTTACTGTGATTCTACTGTGTCTCTACTGTGATTCTACTGTGTCTCTACTGTGATTCTACTGTGTCTCTACTGTGTCTCTACTGTGTCTTTACTGTGTCTCTACTGTGATTCTACTGTGTCTCTACTGTGTCTCTACTGTGATTCTACTGTGTCTCTACTGTGATTCTACTGTGTCTCTACTGTGTCTCTACTGTGTCTCTACTGTGTCTACTATCATATGGTAAAGATGTTACCTTGTGTCCCAGACCCTGATCTTGCAGTCGTAGTGTCCACTGATGATAACGTTCTCAGAACAAACCAGGTCGCTGCAGTACGACGCCACGTCAACTACCTGCACACCTGCACACACATGTCCCCGTGTAAACAGGCATCAGGTATCGATCAGTGATTGGTCAGGTATCGATCAGTGATTGGTCAGGTATCGATCAGTGATTGGTCAGGTATCGATCAGTGATTGGTCAGGTATCGATCAGTGAGACTCACAGGCGGCTCGGTGCAGGTCCCACAGTCTGATGGTTCTGTCGGCACTTCCTGTCACCACCTGATGAAGTGAAGGACTGAACCTCGCTGCCGTTACCTTCCTGCTGTGACCTGTCAGAGTCAACTGAGACACACAGGTGAGACACAGAGAGAGACAGACAGGTGTGAGACACACAGGTGAGACACAGAGAGAGACAGACAGGTGTGAGACACACAGGTGAGACACAGAGAGAGACAGACAGGTGTGAGACAGAGAGAGACAGAGAGAGACAGACAGGTGTGAGAGACAGAGAGAGACAGACAGGTGTGAGACAGAGAGAGACAGAGAGAGACAGACAGGTGTGAGACAGAGAGAGACAGACAGGTGTGAGAGACAGAGAGAGACAGAGAGAGACAGACAGGTGTGAGACAGAGAGAGACAGAGAGAGACAGACAGGTGTGAGACAGAGAGAGACACACAGGTGAGACACAGAGAGAGACAGACAGGTGTGAGACACACAGGTGAGACACAGAGAGAGACAGACAGGTGTGAGACAGAGAGAGACAGAGAGAGACAGACAGGTGTGAGACAGAGAGAGACAGAGAGAGACAGACAGGTGTGAGACAGAGAGAGACAGAGAGAGACAGACAGGTGTGAGACAGAGAGAGACAGAGAGAGACAGACAGGTGTGAGACAGAGAGAGACAGTGACTAGATGTTTCAGTTACAACAGGAGGATGTGCTCACGGTTACCTTGGGAACAGAATCATCCAGCCGCCACAACAAGGCTGACTTATCGTATGATGCAGCGAGGATCCTAGAGCCCTGAGACAGACAAACACATCAGGTGAGTCAGAGCTCAGGTGAGTCAGTCCTCAGGTGAGTCAGAGCTCAGGTGAGTCAGTCCTCAGGTGAGTCAGAGCTCAGGTGAGTCAGAGCTCAGGTGAGTCAGTTCTCAGGTGAGTCAGTCCTCAGGTGAGTCAGTCCTCAGGTGAGTCAGTCCTCAGGTGAGTCAGTCCTCAGGTGAGTCAGAGCTCAGGTGAGTCAGTCCTCAGGTGAGTCAGTTCTCAGGTGAGTCAGTCCTCAGGTGAGTCAGTCCTCAGGTGAGTCAGAGCTCAGGTGAGTCAGAGCTCAGGTGAGTCAGTCCTCAGGTGAGTCAGTCCTCAGGTGAGTCAGAGCTCAGGTGAGTCAGAGCTCAGGTGAGTCAGTCCTCAGGTGAGTCAGTTCTCAGGTGAGTCAGAGCTCAGGTGAGTCAGTCCTCAGGTGAGTCAGTTCTCAGGTGAGTCAGAGTTCAGGTGAGTCAGTCCTCAGGTGAGTCAGTCCTCAGGTGAGTCAGAGTTCAGGTGAGTCAGTCCTCAGGTGAGTCAGTCCTCAGGTGAGTCAGAGTTCAGGTGAGTCAGTCCTCAGGTGAGTCAGTTCTCAGGTGAGTCAGTCCTCAGGTGAGTCAGTCCTCAGGTGAGTCAGTCCTCAGGTGAGTCAGAGCTCAGGTGAGTCAGTTCTCAGGTGAGTCAGAGCTCAGGTGAGTCAGTCCTCAGGTGAGTCAGTCCTCAGGTGAGTCAGAGCTCAGGTGAGTCAGTTCTCAGGTGAGTCAGAGCTCAGGTGAGTCAGTTCTCAGGTGAGTCAGTCCTCAGGTGAGTCAGAGTTCAGGTGAGTCAGTCCTCAGGTGAGTCAGTTCTCAGGTGAGTCAGAGCTCAGGTGAGTCAGTTCTCAGGTGAGTCAGAGCTCAGGTGAGTCAGTTCTCAGGTGAGTCAGTCCTCAGGTGAGTCAGAGTTCAGGTGAGTCAGTCCTCAGGTGAGTCAGAGCTCAGGTGAGTCAGTCCTCAGGTGAGTCAGAGCTCAGGTGAGTCAGAGCTCAGGTGAGTCAGTTCTCAGGTGAGTCAGTCCTCAGGTGAGTCAGTTCTCAGGTGAGTCAGAGCTCAGGTGAGTCAGTTCTCAGGTGAGTCAGTCCTCAGGTGAGTCAGTCCTCAGGTGAGTCAGTCCTCAGGTGAGTCAGTCCTCAGGTGAGTCAGAGCTCAGGTGAGTCAGTCCTCAGGTGAGTCAGTTCTCAGGTGAGTCAGTCCTCAGGTGAGTCAGTCCTCAGGTGAGTCAGAGCTCAGGTGAGTCAGTCCTCAGGTGAGTCAGTCCTCAGGTGAGTCAGAGCTCAGGTGAGTCAGAGCTCAGGTGAGTCAGTCCTCAGGTGAGTCAGTTCTCAGGTGAGTCAGAGCTCAGGTGAGTCAGTCCTCAGGTGAGTCAGTTCTCAGGTGAGTCAGAGTTCAGGTGAGTCAGTCCTCAGGTGAGTCAGTTCTCAGGTGAGTCAGAGCTCAGGTGAGTCAGTCCTCAGGTGAGTCAGAGCTCAGGTGAGTCAGAGCTCAGGTGAGTCAGTTCTCAGGTGAGTCAGTCCTCAGGTGAGTCAGTTCTCAGGTGAGTCAGAGCTCAGGTGAGTCAGTTCTCAGGTGAGTCAGTCCTCAGGTGAGTCAGTCCTCAGGTGAGTCAGTCCTCAGGTGAGTCAGTCCTCAGGTGAGTCAGAGCTCAGGTGAGTCAGTCCTCAGGTGAGTCAGTTCTCAGGTGAGTCAGTCCTCAGGTGAGTCAGTCCTCAGGTGAGTCAGAGCTCAGGTGAGTCAGAGCTCAGGTGAGTCAGTCCTCAGGTGAGTCAGTCCTCAGGTGAGTCAGAGCTCAGGTGAGTCAGAGCTCAGGTGAGTCAGTCCTCAGGTGAGTCAGTTCTCAGGTGAGTCAGAGCTCAGGTGAGTCAGTCCTCAGGTGAGTCAGTTCTCAGGTGAGTCAGAGTTCAGGTGAGTCAGTCCTCAGGTGAGTCAGTCCTCAGGTGAGTCAGAGTTCAGGTGAGTCAGTCCTCAGGTGAGTCAGTCCTCAGGTGAGTCAGAGTTCAGGTGAGTCAGTCCTCAGGTGAGTCAGTCCTCAGGTGAGTCAGAGTTCAGGTGAGTCAGTCCTCAGGTGAGTCAGTTCTCAGGTGAGTCAGTCCTCAGGTGAGTCAGTCCTCAGGTGAGTCAGTCCTCAGGTGAGTCAGAGCTCAGGTGAGTCAGTTCTCAGGTGAGTCAGAGCTCAGGTGAGTCAGTCCTCAGGTGAGTCAGTCCTCAGGTGAGTCAGAGCTCAGGTGAGTCAGTTCTCAGGTGAGTCAGAGCTCAGGTGAGTCAGTTCTCAGGTGAGTCAGTCCTCAGGTGAGTCAGAGTTCAGGTGAGTCAGTCCTCAGGTGAGTCAGTTCTCAGGTGAGTCAGAGCTCAGGTGAGTCAGTTCTCAGGTGAGTCAGAGCTCAGGTGAGTCAGTTCTCAGGTGAGTCAGTCCTCAGGTGAGTCAGAGTTCAGGTGAGTCAGTCCTCAGGTGAGTCAGTTCTCAGGTGAGTCAGAGCTCAGGTGAGTCAGTTCTCAGGTGAGTCAGAGCTCAGGTGAGTCAGTCCTCAGGTGAGTCAGTCCTCAGGTGAGTCAGTCCTCAGGTGAGTCAGTCCTCAGGTGAGTCAGTCCTCAGGTGAGTCAGTTCTCAGGTGAGTCAGTCCTCAGGTGAGTCAGAGCTCAGGTGAGTCAGTCCTCAGGTGAGTCAGAGCTCAGGTGAGTCAGAGTTCAGGTGAGTCAGTCCTCAGGTGAGTCAGTTCTCAGGTGAGTCAGTCCTCAGGTGAGTCAGTTCTCAGGTGAGTCAGTCCTCAGGTGAGTCAGTCCTCAGGTGAGTCAGTCCTCAGGTGAGTCACTCACCGCTGAGTCAAAGTCGACGCAGGTGATCCCCTCTGTGCTGCCGTCCAGAGTCGCCCTGTGGGTCAATGAGCCTGGTGACATCATCAGTGAACATGAAAACATAATAACGAATAAGACGATGAAGAAGATGACATCAGCAGGTGAGTTACCTGCTCTGACGTCCCACAGTTTGATGACTCGGTCAGTTCCTCCTGTGGCCAGCAGGTCTGAACTGGAGCTGAACCTCACTGTGTTAATGCCTTGCTCATGGGCCTCCTGACAGAAAGAGAAGTGGAGGTGTCAATCATCACTAACAAGGGATTACATGAACCAATCAGGTTGCAGGAAACATTTCTTCCGAACATTATAACGTAATGTGAACACAGTGAAGCCGACCTTTGACCTTTACCTTAAAAGCACAAAAGGTCATATTTAAAATGAATGTAGATAAAAATTCAAATAGAAAACGTGACCTGAAATAACATGTGTTTTAAGTCTCAGTGACACCTAGTGGTCAGAAGCAGGAGGTTCTCATGATTGTATGTGACTGAAACTGCTCTGATTGGTGAAGCCAGAGGATTCTAGAGGAGCCTGATGCTGGATACTGACTCTACTCACGTATACTACTACTACTACTACTACTACTACTACTACTACTACTACTACTACTAACATCACAGTACAGCTGTCATCACTCTCTGTTCTTCTTATGTAGAAACACTTGAGACAAACTGGGATTCATGAATATAAGAAAATACACAACTTGTACTAATTGATAACTAGAGATATCATAAATATGTGTGTGTGTGTGTGTGTGTGTGTGTGTGTGTGTGTGTGTGTGTGTTTGTGTGTGTGAGTGTGTCTGTGTGGGTCTGTGTGTGTGTGTGTGTGTGTGTGTGTGTGTGTGTGTGTGTTTGTGTGTGTGAGTGTGTCTGTATGGGTCTGTGTGTGTGTGTGTGTGTGTGTGTGTGTGTGTGTGTGTGTGTGTGTGTGTGTGTATTACCAGTACTTGCAGAGCTCTAGCAGGGACTCTGGCTGACAGACAGATTCCTACAGGACTCATCTGATCCTCCTCCAGACTGCAGACCGAGTGACCACGCCTCTTCCTGCTGACATCACACACACACACACACACACACACACACACACACACACACACACACACACACACACACACACACACACACACACACACACACACACACACACACACACACACACACACACACACACACACTCAGCAATCAGGGATGCTTCAGTGAGACAGTGTTGGGACAAGAGGACTCACTCGAACAGTTGTCTGATGGAGGTGAGGATCCTCGGGGACGTGGCCGACGCCGACCTGAGAAAACAGGAAACAGGAAGTTTCACGTTAATCGAGACAATGATGAGACAAGTTCAAACAACTTAATCATCAGAGTGGACGAACCTGAAGAGTCTGGTGTGTCTTCGCTCTGCAGACTTGTCCTGGTGTTCGTTCTTCGGGGACGTTGACCTGGACGTCGGAGCGCTGGAAGAGCTGAAACACAAGTGAGACGCTAACGACATCCAACGAACAAGAATCTTACTCTACACTACAAGAATAAAAGCCTGGAGTCATCTTTAAAACAATCTGTTTCAAGTTGAACCACTAACACGCCACGAAACCTCTCAGTCATTGGCTGAAACAATCGTTGCTGAAACAGTTATTGTTTGTGCCTGTGAATTTACATTATTTCATAAATATTTTCTTTAAATTCGGAATAATAATAATAAATATTCGGAAATGTTCAGAGTTTAACCGAGACCAGGTGAAGTTTACCTGTCGATAGCGACCTTTGACCTTGCAGCGCTCTGCAGCTCCTTCTGGAGGTTCGCTTCACGAGCTCTGAAAATGAGAAACGATTTACATCCGAGCAGGTGTGATGAAGAGGTGTGATGAAGAGGTGTGATGAACAGGTGTGATGAAGAGGTGTGATGAAGAGGTGTGATGAACAGGTGTGATGAAGAGGTGTGATGAACAGGTGTGATGAAGAGGTGTGATGAACAGGTGTGATGAGCAGGTGTGATGAACAGGTGTGATGAAGAGGTGTGATGAAGAGGTGTGATGAAGAGGTGTGATGAACAGGTGTGATGAAGAGGTGTGATGAAGAGGTGTGATGAACAGGTGTGATGAAGAGGTGTGATGAAGAGGTGTGATGAACAGGTGTGATGAAGAGGTGTGATGAACAGGTGTGATGAAGAGGTGCGATGAAGAGGTGTGATGAAGAGGTGTGATGAACAGGTGTGATGAAGAGGTGTGATGAAGAGGTGTGCTGTGGTGCGATGAACAGGTGTGATGAAGAGGTGTGATGAAGAGGTGAGATGAAGAGGTGTGATGAAGAGGTGTGATGAAGAGGTGTGATGAACAGGTGTGATGAAGAGGTGTGATGAAGAGGTGTGATGAAGAGGTGTGCTGTGGTGCGATGAACAGGTGTGATGAAGAGGTGTGATGAAGAGGTGTGATGAAGAGGTGTGATGAAGAGGTGAGATGAAGAGGTGTGATGAAGAGGTGTGATGAAGAGGTGTGATGAAGAGGTGTGATGAAGAGGTGAGATGAAGAGGTGTGATGAAGAGGTGTGATGAACAGGTGTGATGAAGAGGTGTGATGAACAGGTGTGATGAAGAGGTGTGATGAAGAGGTGAGATGAAGAGGTGTGATGAACAGGTGTGATGAACAGGTGTGATGAAGAGGTGTGATGAAGAGGTGTGATGAACAGGTGTGATGAAGAGGTGTGATGAACAGGTGTGATGAAGAGGTGTGATGAAGAGGTGAGATGAAGAGGTGTGATGAACAGGTGTGATGAACAGGTGTGATGAAGAGGTGTGATGAAGAGGTGTGATGAAGAGGTGTGCTGAAGAGGTGTGATGAACAGGTGTGATGAACAGGTGTGATGAACAGGTGTGATGAAGAGGTGTGATGAAGAGGTGTGATGAAGAGGTGTGCTGAAGAGGTGTGATGAACAGGTGTGATGAACAGGTGTGATGAACAGGTGTGATGAACAGGTGTGATGAAGAGGTGTGATGAACAGGTGTGATGAACAGGTGTGATGAACAGGTGTGATGAAGAGGTGTGATGAACAGGTGTGATGAACAGGTGTGATGAAGAGGTGAGATGAAGAGGTGTGATGAAGAGGTGAGATGAAGAGGTGTGATGAAGAGGTGTGATGAAGAGGTGAGATGAAGAGGTGTGATGAAGAGGTGTGATGAACAGGTGTGATGAAGAGGTGTGATGAACAGGTGTGATGAACAGGTGTGATGAAGAGGTGTGATGAAGAGGTGTGATGAAGAGGTGTGCTGTGGTGCGATCAGGTACCTGGACCTGCGTTCATTGCGGCTGTTCATACGGGCGGCGGCCTGTCGTTTCAGGTGGATCATGTCCTCCAGCAGGTGTCCCTCTCTGACCTTTTCCTCCCGGAGTCTTGTCTCCGCCCCCCTCTGTCGCTCCAGCAGGACGTCGTACTCCATCTTCAATGCCCCGTTCTCCTCCTGAACCTGCACCGCCCGCCCCTGCAGCTCCTGACGGACATCAAACGCGCCTGCGAGTCGACGCCGCTCCGCCAGCAGGCTGATGGACCAGGGGGGAGGGGGGAGGGGGGAGGGGCAGAGCAGGGACACCATTGGCAGTATAAAGGGCCAGTTCACACAAATTAACACGAGTCACCACCCGGGTTGTTCTCCACCAATCAGAACAGTTTTAATCCCTCCAGGTCACTGTGACCTTTGACCTCTTTTTAAACGTGTGGCTGCGTTTCAATTTTTCACAAATTTTATAAAAAAAACAAAATGTTTAAATGTTGTTGAGGTTAAATTTGTAGAAAACTTTATTAGAATCTGTTTGTCGTTCAGCTCGTCTGAACTGTGACTTTAAAGAGAAGAATCCTGCAGTCACCTGAGCAGACGAGCCAATCAGCTGTGAGCATCACAGGTGTGTCGCTCACCTGGAATCCTGCTCGTCCAGAACAAGGAGTTTGATTTTGATCTGCTGCTGCAGCTCCAGCACCTGAAAGGCCAACTGCAAAATAACAAGAGAAGAAGAAGAAGAATATGAATAGTGTCCAGGACGAGTGGAAACAAGGTCATGTGACCACTTCCTGTTTCCAGGTGACATCACGTCTGATGAAAACTGAGATGGAAAAATCTTAAAGAGCAAAAACATTCTGAGACGTCAGGTCTGAATAAACACGTCCGGATCCAGGGTTTGAACTACGAAGCAGGATTTGTGGTTATCAGGTAACTTCAGAGTCTTCAGTCCTACGAAGCTCGTTCACTTGTCACCACGGTAACTTACGCTGAACAGCTGACCTGCTCCAGGTTAAGTTGGAGATAAGAGATCAAACAGTATAAAGCTCCGCCCACTGACCAATCCCTTCCTTTGAACCATGACATCATGTTCTTAGAGGATCCGTGGAGCTGGTGTGGATTGTTCGAGTCTCTGAGGAGGACCAGGGTCTTCAGAGACCCACAAGATCCTTTGAGCTCCTCTGATGAGCTGTGGGTTTGTTATTGTGTTGGAGTTGTATTGTGTTGTTGTTGTGTTGTTGAGCGCTCTGACCTCTCCTGTTGTATTCTTTAGTTGGTCGTTCTGGTTCAGTAGAGACGAGACAGAGCTGCTGTCAGTGCAGGGACGTCTGGACACACAAAACAAACACACACTATTAACACATGCAGAAACACACACTTGTCGCTCTATAGTTGCAATACAATATCTAACTATCTTAACCCTCAAAATTTCCATTGAAAAAGTGACAAAATGTCCTCACAAAGATGGTATTGGCTAAAATTGGCTTCATAACTATAGAAAGACAAGCGCACACACACACACACACACACACACACACACACACACACACACACACACACACACACACACACACACACACACACACACACACACACACACACACGTTACCTGCTCAGGATTCCATTGGTCAAACTGGATTTATCCAACAGCCGAGAGTCTGAGAACAAACAGGAAACAGAGTCAAAGCTGGATAGTGATCCTAATCCTAATCCTGATCCTAATCCTGATCCTGATCCTAATCCTGATCCTGATCCTAATCCTGATCCTAATCCTGATCCTGATCCTAATCCTGATCCTGATCCTGATCCTAATCCTGATCCTAATCCTGATCCTGATCCTAATCCTGATCCTGATCCTAATCCTGATCCTGATCCTAATCCTGATCCTGATCCTAATCCTGATCCTAATCCTGATCCTGATCCTGATCCTGATCCTAATCCTGATACAGAGCTGAGCAACACCACACAATTAAATTTAAAAAATCAAGAATCAAGAAAAAAAATAACTAAGAAATAAAAATATTTTATATTCATTTTTCTTCTTTTTGTGATTTACACTAAAGTTAAACCACAGACCAAACTAGATTAAACATAAATTGTAATGTTTTTTCAGAGAAAAGCTTCAACCAAACTTAATATAAAATCTCACTAGTTTAAGATTCATGTTTCTTATCTTTTTTAATTTAAAATTTAAAACCGAGAAAATAAATTGACCTGTTGGTTTTTAATGTCAGAATCTTTCTAAATAATTTTTATAATATTTCTGTTTAGTCTTTCTTAGTTCACACTGACGTCAGAGAATCACTTTTTCATATTTGAGATTTGTTGATGAAACGTTTTTCTTTCGCTCGGATCATGAATTGTATCGGAGAAAAGAGTCGGTCGGTTTCCAGCTGACGAGTGTCAGAGGAAGTGGAAACGACAGGTCACAGCATCAAAGGAACCTGTCTGATTGACAGTTGATGATCAAAGACGTTTCTGTTTTCTGAAAACAGAAAATCTCTGTTTTTACTGGATGTGATTAAAAACTGAAACATAAGTTTTGTTCAGACACATTTTAACTGATTGTAACAACACAAGAACATTTTCAGTCTCATGATTAGAAGTAAACTAAAATATGAATCACATTTAAAAAAAAGACTCGCTCCAGATTACAGTAACAACAATAACAGGAGTATAGAGTGAAAATAGAAATATAAAGCATATACGGAGTAATACACTTCATCAATAACACTATAAATTAAGAAAGGATTCCTTATAATAATAGTAATAATTAGGTAGTAGTCAGTGGTACTGATAATAGTAAATAATATGAACATGGTTCGAATGAATACACTTTAATGAGTGAGATTCTGTTTTCGCTTTTAATAAAGTTTTAGTTGATGAAACCAAGAAGAAACAAACTCATCCTCATCAGCTGAAAACTGAACCAGACTACAGAGAATAATAAAAACAACAATAAGAGTAACTATTATTATTGTTGTTGTTGTTGTTGTTATTATTATATTAAGGTTTGTTAACACTTTCACTTTAACAGAATCCGGATTGAAACCTGCTTCACACTGGTTCTCTTACAGAAGTGGATCAGGTCCTGGAACGAGTCGCTCTGGTTCCGGTCCCGGTTCTTCAGCTGACGGACGATGTGTCTCCTCCAAGTGTCCCCGGACCCTCCGTCTCCTCCCGGCACCACGAAGCCGCAGCTCCGCTCCGACTCTCCGGCTGAATCCGTCCTCGTTCTGCGGGAGGAGGCGACGCCGTCAGCGGCCATGATGTCCCCGCAGAGAGACGCTCTCAGCCCGGCCTGAGGAGTCACACTGTCCCGGTCACAGCGACACTGTCTCCACTTCCTGTTTACTGTTTGTTTGTTTTAGTTTCTCACACTAAAGGGGGCGGGGCTCAGGGTGGTGGCGCGTGCTCCAGATGCCAGCTGCCGGGTGTCTGAGCCAATCAGCGCTGAGCTCATACGTCCGGTTTCCGACTGGAGGAGAACGTCACAACAAACAAACACTTGTGATGTTTGATGTTATGAATCCATCACTACGTGTTTATTGATCAACAAATAAAATGAGTGGGGCCAAACCGATCAATCGCCCCCTGGTGGCTGGCTGCAGCATAGATCATAAACCTCCTCCATGTTAGCAGATGGGACATGGACCAAAATGAAAAATCAAAGTAGACGTTGAATAAATGTTTGTCGAAGATGGTTTCTGACATTTTAGGTCGTTTAAATCTGCAGTTGCTTCTTAGGATTAGATAAAAACCGCAGAGCAGATTTCTATGAAATGTTGTGGAACCTGAAGAAGAATCAGTAAACGGATCAGATCAGGATCTTTTTCTCTTTCATCAACATTGTCAGATAAAACTTTCTTAGGGAATAAATCATGATGAAAACAGACTGATTTTAACAACTGTGTGATTGGTCCAAATAAAAATCTGGTGAATTTAAATGTGGTTTCATGAGACTGTTGAAGGTTTGAACTGTTTTTTTTTTATTATACAATTTATGTAATTTAAAGGCAGAATGAAAAACACTTAAAAATATTAAATTTAGATATCATTTCACAGGTTTTCTGTTGATGCATTCTCAATTTTTTTGGTATCGTCTTAAAAATGACAGGGTCAATGCACGTTAACGAACATTTCTGTAAATGAGCAGGTTCAGCATCTCGGCTAATTCTCAACTCTAGTCCCTGTGCAGGTGTGAAAATGTTTAGAATCATTTTCTTTGTTTCAGTTCAGCTGAATAATATATAAAATATTAAATTCTATGAGAAATGAAACTTTAAGAAACATTTAAAACTTGTTTATTTACAAACAGTGACGTGAGTTAAAAACAACACAAACACAAGATGCTTGATTTAATACTGATCGTAAAAACTAAACTTTACATATATATGAAATGTGAATGAGCAGCGTCTCCGTCAGGCTGAAGTTTCTTCCTTCAGCCTCCGTATCGCTCTCATACTTCCTGTTGTGACTCAGAAAAACACAAACAAACCAACACTTTTAATGTTTGAAGTTATGAATCCACAAAGTCAAAACATGTTACAGTTCTGACGATAAAATAGATATTAATAAGATTGACGCGTCATCGTGTTCAGATCCGGTTCAGTTTGTTCTGCGTCATCTGCAGCAGCAGCTCCGAGTATTTCTCCAGCAGAGACATCGACGCTGCCCCCTCCAGTCCACCAGAGGGCGTGCTGCTGCCCTGCCCCTCTCCCTGCAGGACCACCTGCAGCTCAGAGTGAACGGATTCAAACGCCTCCTGCAGCACAGATGACATCTGTAGCCGCTGCTCCACAAAGCCAAGCGACTCACCGAGCTGCAGGAAGAAAAAGGCTTCAAAAGTTAACAAATATATTTGGAACTAAATTTGTGAAGTAAATCTTCAGAAGTAAACGGAACCTGCTGGTGAAGGCGTACGGCTCGTCTGGCCGTATGTCGCAGCTCGTTGGCGACTTGCTGACACTGCTGCAGCGTCACCGCCTGCTCACCCCCTGAAACAACAAACACCCTGTATCCATAGTTCGTCCTGAAGGTGGCGCCAGAGGTTAACGATACACCAACAGATGTGAGAACATCGCAGGAAGTTACCTGAGAGCGGGGGGCCGGGTCTGTCTGAAAGTGGACAGGAGGCCGAGGTGGGTGGGCCACCAAGAGTCTCGTTTGATTCTGGATCAGAAATAAACATTAAGAAACAGAAAACAGTTCATATATTTAAAAGGTTTAATTTCAGATATTAGAAATAAAATCCCAATAAAAAGTCATAAATACAACTAGCGCAGTGCGGTTGTATGACCCCACTAACCAAAGCAGTTTCTGTGTGTGTGTGTGTGTGTGTGTGTGTGTGTGTGTGTGTGTGTGTATATATATATATATATATATATATACATACACTTTTTTTCAGATTCATAAAAGGTCACTGTGACCTTTGAAACTGACACTTAATGACTTTATCTGAAAATCTTAGTCCAAGTGACAACTGATCAAAATTTGAGGAGTTTCCCTCAAAAAAAAATAATTTACCCACAAGCCCTTTCTTCCTACCTGGACCGACCTTCTCCCTAGAGACCGAGCAAGTGGATGTGATGCAAGGGGCGGGGCTCGGGATTAGCATTTGGTTTTGATTCGTCGGCGTTATTTCAATGCTGCTGGTGCTCCACCTGCTGGCTCCGCCCTCTGACGGCACCTCAGTGGGTGTGGTCAACACCTGAGGGCTCTTCGTTGCAGGTAGATGAAGCCGAGACTTCTGGGAGGACAGAGCGACACTGATGGACGCAGACGAAAAACAGAAAATTTGACCATGAAACATTTTCTCTTTTATCTTATTAAAAATCCAAATATCACAACGTTGTCAAAGTTTTTCATCTTTTATCACAAATATACTCTTAAAACATTGAGATTTATTATAAAAACCTTTTAACAACTGTTTTTAATTAAAAAATATTTTAATTATTTATCGTAAAAATGTCAAATGTTTGTCTCAAACCATCTTGTCCAGGTGTAAAAACACGTGTTAGACCTGGTCCAAGTCGGGAGGACCGGGGGGGACCGGTTGTTACCTGCTGGTCTGGTCCTCGGGGGGATCAGGACCAGCATGAGGGTCTGAGGAGGATGAAAGGTTTTCCTTCTCTTCCTCCTGGGTGGAGGGGGAGCTGGAGGTGGGGGGGTCCTGGCTCACTTTGGACCTGGAGCTGGCTGTGGTTCCCAGGTATCCAAGCCGTGACGCCCGCTGCTGAACCGCAGACATCATGCTGTTGGTGGAGGTGACGTCTGATTGGTAAAAACAACAAAAACAGGTCAGGAAGGAAACACTCAGGTGAAGAGGTGAGTGACCTCTGACCCGCATCATGACCACCACAGTGACCAGGTCAGAGTTCAGACGGGGACGTGTTGGTTTTACTGGTCACTTCAGACTAATGAGAACAGTCATCGATAAACATTGATAATTGATTAAATGTGAGCGTCTGTGACATCATCATCAATCATGTGATCAGAAACAGGATCTGTAATGAGTATTGAAATGTTTGACTCTGAACAGATGAACCCATCTGAAGAGAAGAAGAACTTGATCAGAACCAGGACCAGTGTGAACCACAACAACACCATGTGACCTTTACAACAGAAACAAACAACACCCAAGTGACTCACACACACACACACGCAGACACACACACCTCCCAGCGTCTCTCTGCACTGAACGACCACCACAGTGTGGCGTCGTCGACGTGTTGGGCGGCGAAGAGGCTGATTGGATATAATGGAGGAAGCTCTTCTACGGAGGATGGCTGGGCTGCATCTCACTGTGGTCGGTCACACACACACACACACACACACACACACACACACACACACACACACACACACACACACACACACACACACACACACACACACACACACACACACACACACACACACACACACACACACACACACACACACACACACACACTCTAACATATTTATTTCATAATATTTAGAGCTGGGCGATACTTCTTCAAATCAATCACGATGATTTCAAACGGTTTCCTCGACTAATGAGCAATTCTTTTAATTACAGCTGCAGTGATCACATGATAAACCAAAGAGGGAACTTTGACTCACTGCTGCAGCTCTCTCTGAGAGTCGACTCGGTCGACACGACGTCGCTGCTCGACTCCACGTTCTCCTGGAAACAAACATTTATCACACAAGCTTCAGACACATCATGTTGATGATTTACATAAACTGTGACAGGAAAAGTTCCAGAAAATGATCAGCGCAACTGACTTGGACGTGTATTTGCAGACGTGAAGTTCTGACTCGTTCTGTGTGATAACACGGCTTCACATTTAAAACAGCGGAGCTCTTCTTTTCAATTTCTTATTTTGAAACAAATGATGTCTATTTACAAACACGGCGGCCGTGATGATGTGTTGCTGCAGTGAACAGCCAATGAGATGTCTGCTTCGTACCGATGTGTTGCTGACGCTCTCCTCTGAGATCCTGGTCGGGATGGAGACGGGAGGCGGAGCTCGACTCGGCCAGACCCTGAAGAAACAGCAAAGACAAGCAGTCATCACTATGACAACAACCACCAAACAAAGTCAGCAACCGCCTCCTGTGGGTCAAAGGTGACCTGACCAACCTGAGTCTGTCCTGGAAGCGGGACAGGAAGCGGGCGGAGATGCTGAGTCGAGGGTTCAGGAAGTGTTTTTCCTCAGGAGGCTGCAGAGTCCTGAGGTCAGTGTCGAACTTCTCTGAAAGGTCAAAGTTCACATGTTATTCTTATAAAAATATAACTTATGATAAACAGTCTCAAACGTGGATGATTCAACTTGTTCCTGTGTTCTAGTTTTAAAACACAAACAAATATCCTAATATTGAGTCTGAATACATACGGTACAAAGTTAAAGGGCTTTTACTCTCTGTAATGACTCGAAGGGCCAGTAGGGGGCCTCGAAGTATGAAAACAGTCACTTTTTCACTCAGTCCCTTCTAAGAACTGTGTTATTGAAACGTCTCGTTTCGTACTTCCTCCCCCGTATGAGTCATATGGGGGAGCACTCTTCTCTCAGCCCCACCCAGCCGGTACCAGTCCAGCCTCCAAACCCACCACCCCCGCTCCCCACCACCACCACCACACCGAACGAGACACCAGGCAGACTTGTTGCTGAGTTAGCATCTTGTTAGCTACCACAGGGGCTCTAATTAATTAATGAGGCAGCTGCAGAGAGAGGCAGAAGAGAGGACATGGAAATACACATTGCAGCAGTTTTTAAGACTTTAAACCACTGATATATCATCTTAGGGACCAATACCTCAAATTAAATCACAGAAAGGTGTAAAACATGGGCCCTTTAAGTCTCAGGTCGGATGTCGCTCGTACCTTCGCTCAGACTCGACGCCAGCGTATCAAAGTGGTTCTTTAGCAAGTTTCTGTCATCATCGTCCTCTGGACCCAAACTGCCAGCAGAGCTGCCCTGACTCAGAGAGTCTGTGTCTGTGAGAGACGACAGAGCTCGTTACATCACGACACCTTCAACCATGACAATAAAATAACTCATGACATGAAGTCTGCAGCAGTATCTGATCGGAGGTCGGACCAGCATCAAGAGGCTGCTCCACACTTCCTGCAGAGCCCTCAGAGCAGGCGGAGTCTGGGCTCAGCTGAGTGCTCCACACTGGCTCCGCCCCCTGACCTCTGACCTCCAGCTGGGTCAGAGATTTCTGTGGGTCAGGGACGGCTTCAACGTCAAACTTCCTGAAAACGACAAACACAAAAAACAAGCAAATTAAAAGCATAGCAGAAACAGGTCTGACTCTGGTGCTGTGCTGTCTCTCACCTGTTGGTGGCGCTGCTGCTGGGGTGGAGGACATAGCTGTTCCTGTTCTCACCTGCAGGCTGCAGCACCTGAGCACCATCACACACCGTCAGGTACACGTCAAGTTTATAGTTTAACGATTTGATGGAAAAAAATATTTGGTATGCAACGCTTTTATTAGACGATGGTGGAAACATTTTATCTTCTGAAGAATTTTGTATAAAATTGAATGTAACTGTTTATTCCACTAAAAAAGTCCAGAGTTAAAGTTTCTCCATCTCTGTAATCAGGGAGAAACTTGAAGAATACAAACATGGAAGCACAGTCCAGGCCATAAGTATTTGGACAGTTCCACATTGTTTCCTCTGTTCACTTGAAAAAATAAAATCTACATTTAAGTGATGAGTCTCACTTGTGAGATGATGCTCCAAACCTGAAATAGAAAATGTTTAACTGTCCGGCCTGGAACTGAAAGCTCACCTCCTTCTCCTCTTCCTCTCCATCTTTCAGCAAACTCTCCAGACTCTGAGGGTGAAAGTCTTCATCCTCCTCCTCCTCCTCTCCATCTTCTTCCTCTTGGTTCTCTCCCAGCAGACTCTCCAGACTCTGGGGGTGAAAGTCTTCGTCCTCCTCCTCCTCCTCCTCCTCTGGACTCTTGGTGGGGCTCGGGGAGCAGTTGGAGCAGATAGTCAGAGGGTTCAGCTGCTCTGTCCACCGACTGCGACACTGACGAGGCCCAGCATCCGGTTGGTCGGCAGTGGAGGCTCCGCCCTGACCCTGCTGAAGACACAAACACCTGAACTTCATCATCGGCCCACAGAGTAAACACAGGACTGATTATCTGCTATTGATCAGGACTCTAATCGTCGTACAGACGTGAACTGACCACCTTCCTGAACCACAGGGGCAGTTTTCCATTGGTCTGAAGCTGCGGAACATCTGAAACACAAAGAGAAACAAGATTCAAACAGACTCCAAATGACGTCATAACCACAAGATGGCAGCGTTTGTATCGGAGATATTTTAAGATTCATTTGAACAACTTTAATAGTAAAAAACTTTATTGATCAGAGAAACTGAAGAAAATGTCCTCTTCCACACCCTGAGCAAAGTCCAGTCTGGCCGGAGTCCTGAGGTCAGACTCCTCCTCCTCTTCCTCCGCCTGATGCAGCTGAGACGAGGGAACAGTGATGAACGTCTCCCTCCTGAAACAGGTTTGACCACAGAAACAATGTCAACCACAAACATGTCCGCTCCTCCGTTCTCCATGGTCGACTCAGAATGCCGTCTTTGTTCAACATCTCACCCACCTGATGTTCAGAGGTTTTTGGTGGCATGCGTCAGGTGCAACTTTCAGTCTGAGGCCCCGCCTCTTCCTCATGGTGGAGGTCATCTGAGCGTCCAGTCGCCACACAAACACACAACTAGGCCCGCACACACACACACACACACAGTTAAAAACAGAATGACGGAGTTTACAGTTTCCTGTGACATCAGCAGTTTACCTGTCTCCTGACACAGTGATGAGGTGTCGACAGTCCTGACTGAACCTCATACAAGTGACGATCTCTGAGGACACAAAGACACGTTGAACACCTGAACATACATGTTTCACACATGTCTACAGGGGAGCTGGATTTACTCACCTGCATGTCCGAACAGGGTGGCAACACACTCTCCTGACTCGTAGTCAAAGATGGTGATATTTTTATCTGAGCAGCTGGTGGCGAAGAAACTCCCGGACGGGTCCATCTGAACCTGCAGGAAAACTTATTTCTTGTCTCACGGTTTTGACTGAAAACGCTTTACGCTGAGATGTAGTAACAAGAACACGTCCTTACCTTTAGCAGAGCTCCTTCATCGCTGGACGAACCTTTCAAACACTTCTTCAACTTCCCAGTTTCCACGTCGTAAACTCTTAAAAAACAGAAACATCAGATCATCTGGAGCAGAAACTACTTTTTATTTTCCATCAGACATCCCGTTAGGTATTTTTTTACCTGATGTTTCGGTCCTGACAGGCGATGACAACGTGCTTTTTCGAGGAGTCCAGGTCCATGTCGTACAGCGTCGTCTTTTCCACCACGTGATGACTCCTGGAAAATGACAAACCCTCCACGGTCTGGATGACAGATCAGACAAGGCCACTGTTCACTCACAGGGAACAATGGGAAACAGGAAGTGTTTCTAAATAAAACCGACCTGTTCAGCCGTCTGGAAGTAGATGCTTTTGTCGGCTCCACAGCTCACTATCTGAACCTCTGGACTCTCACCTGGAGAACAGGTGACACATTTAAACCGTCAACGCACTGATTTATAAACATCATTTTACTTTCTGCCTCCTCTGACTTCTAACTTCATCATCTGCAAACTCTCCAAACTCTTGCTCTCAGAACTCAGTCACCTGTGAACTTGACGGCAGTGATGGAGGCTGAATGGTCGTTCAGAGTCTGTTCCAGATTGTAGTTATTCTCCAGGTTGAAGATGTGGATCAGTCGGTCCCGGCTGGCTGACGCCAACAGCTTCACACCTGAAACCACGACACAGAAGGTGGCGCTATGACATTATCCTTATCCCGATGATGACCTGTGAGCTGAGGTCTTACCTGTGGAAGTCGGCGAGAACTCCAGACACAAAACCTCAGAGTCATGAGCCTCGATCTTCACCAGCTCATCCAGAAACTCTAGAGCGAAGATACTGAAGAGACAGACAGTGACATCATCACACACCTGTCACCACTCTGTGTGTGTGTGTGTGTGTGTGTGTGTGTGTGTGTGTGTGTGTGTGTGTGTGTGTGTGTGTGTCTCACCGAAGATTTCCACAGCGGTCTCCAGCAGCCAGGTGTCGTCCGTCCGGACTGATTCCCAGCACTCTGATCCCAGACTTCCCATCAGCCCCTGCTGCCTCTGCCTTCTTCCCCTCTGCCTGCAGGTGCTGCGTATTCTCTCCCACGTACACAATCCTTGACAGGTCCTGTACAGCACACACAACCCACTCAGTGTGTGTGTGTCTTATGTTGCAGTACAGGTTCCTGTGTGTGTGTGTGTGTGTGTGTGTGTGTGTGTGTGTGTGTGTGTGTGTGTGTGTGTGTGTGTGTGTCTTACGTTGCTGTACAGGTTCCTGTGTGCGGTGGCGGCAGTGGGTGGGTCGGCGTGCCACACTCTGATGGTGTTGTCAGATGAGCAGGTGAGGAAGGAGGAGGGAGGCAGACATGCCTGGGACACGTCTGACAGCTGAGGATACACCTGAGTACAGTTTTTAGCAGCTCTGTCAGTAATTTACTTCCTCTCTGCGTCTCCATCCTTCACACTGAGCTCTGCACCAACAGCATCGAGCCAAACCGAGCGACACCAGCTCTACATACATTGACTAAGTTTGCAAATTCTGTTGTTTTTACCCAGACTGAGTTTACACATGTGTCCGATCACAGTGTGTGTGTGTGTGTGTGTGTGTGTGTGTGTGTGTGTGTGTGTGTGTGTGTGTGTGTGTGTGTGTGTGTGTGTGTGTGTGTGTGTGTGTGTGTGTGAGCCAACACAGCGAGCGGGAAGCACTAATGAATGTGCAGCTCTGAAGAAAGATTCGACTCATTGAAGGAAAGTATTGATCGTTATGTGATGATCGGTGTTGATACTGTGGCGTCATTTCAATCAATCGACGTTTAAACTGTCGCAGGTCAGCGACGTCAGTCTGTGTCAGAGAGAGGTGAGCAGCAGTGTGTGTGTGTGTGTGTGTGTGTGTGTGTGTGTGTGTGTGTGTGTGTGTGTGTGTGTGTGTGTGTGTGTGTGTGTGTGTGTGTGTGTGTGTGTGTGTGTGTGCACGCACTGTGCAATTATACCTTTCCCTCCAGTTCTGGGACCATCATACAGAAGCTACGCAATTCCTTTATAGTAATCAACCGTTACAGATCACTTAGGGCCGGGGGTTTCCACTGTAGCATTTTTGGTACTTTTTACATCCTGGTAGTTTTTGTGTGGCATCACTCACCTCGACGCTCCACACACAGCTGCTGTGGTACAAGGCGGAGTAAAGCTTCCCCACGTTCCTCACGTCTTTGACGTCCCACACATACACACTGTGGTCGTCGTACACGCAGGTCAGGTGTTTGGCAGCAGGGTCAAAGGTTAAAGCCAAGGTGTCAGGGAAGTGAGCATCTGGACTGACAGGAAACAGGCTGCTGAGAACAGAGCAGGTGATGATTAGAGGTTTTATCCAGAATTGATTCAGTATTATACTCTGTGACTTCAGTATTTCTACCTGTGCTGTTGGCTCTGACTAATGTCGACTCCCAGTCTGTGGGGACGCTGCAGCGTGGTGACGTACTGAAGGTGTAACAGATTGAACACTCTGATCAGACCGTCAGCGCAGCCACAGAAGACATGGTCCTCACTGACGGACAGACAACTCGCAGACTCCGTCTGTCAACAACAACAATTTGAGTTTATTGATTGTACAGCTGTTTGTAAAACATTTCATTCAATTAGTTTGTTTCCCTCATCAGCGACCTTGAGGTTGACCCAGGCCTCCAGCTGTCGGCTGCTGTTGAACAAACACAACAGCCCGGAGCTGGTAATGCAGTAGGTGCTGGACGCCATGAGGCCACGCCCACACGCCACCCCGCTGAACATACAGTTCTT
This sequence comes from Hippoglossus hippoglossus, assembly GCF_009819705.1. NCBI lineage: Eukaryota > Metazoa > Chordata > Actinopteri > Pleuronectiformes > Pleuronectidae > Hippoglossus > Hippoglossus hippoglossus. The sequence continues at coordinate 514,544 of NC_047163.1, forward strand.
ATGGTCACCTAGCAACCCTGAACGACCAATCAGAGGCACCGTGCTGTTCACCTAGGTACAGAGAGGAAAAAAGGGAAGAAAAGAGAAGAGTAGAGCTGTTACTCCAAAGTGAACTGCGATTGGCTGAGCAGACTTTAAAAGAGCTAAGGCTGATCTGTGATTGGCTGATTGTACCCGTCGTTCTTTGGAGGCATCCAGGTACCAGAACTTGACGTGTCTGTTTCCTGCAGTGACGAAGTAGCTGTTGTCCTGAGAGAAGGAGACGGCGTAGACTCTGCTGGACACTTTGTTAGAGGCGATGATGGAACCTTTCTGATAACGAGACGTCACGTTAACATTCACACCGTTTCAATAAGTCGATTACCTGAAATCAATACCTGTAAACTGGATCAATACAGTGATTTGTAAAACCTGAAATGAAATATAATTAATAATGTTTATTAGGAATGTGTGTGGGTGATGCATGTGTGTGCATTGTGTAAGTGTGTGTGCGCTCACCCTCCAGTCCCACACACTAACAGTCATGTCGTGTTGATATCCCACCGAGACGATGTAACAGCTGTTGGTGGAGAACGCTACGCAGGAGACTCCATATTTATGACACTGAACCTCGGCCACCTGACCTCCACCCACCTCCCACACCCTGACACAGGGCATGTGACCGCTCTGAGAGAGAGGGCGAGAGAGAGAGGTGAGTATCCAGCTTCACCACAGGATGTCACTATATAGTGAATATTTAACACTCAAAAGATGTAAACTCTGGGTCCAGGAAGTGAAGCAAATGCACTTGATTTATAACGTCAGTAAACATTTTTCTAAGGAGTCTATGTCTCAATCGCAAGTTTTAAGTCTTCTTCAAAACAGCGGATGTTCATTTTGTAAATAATTGTAAATGATTTAGAGTCTAATAGACCATAAGATTCACAGGTTCAACCTGACCATGAACGTGACCAAGAGCAGGGCTGTGTCCAAATTCACTCACTAATCACTTTGTAGTGGGTTCGCCATTTTGTAGGTGTTTAGGTAAGTTTTTTTATACCCTGTATAGTTCACTTATTGTTTCCCACAATGCACTGGTCACTGACCAAGCAACATATACCATCATGCATTGTGCTCGCGGTGGAGAGACAGCAGGAACAGCCCGACCTGTCGTGTGAATGTAAACAGAAGCAGAGCAGCACAACCTGCGGCAAACAAGCTTATTTCTATATTAAAAATGACTATTCAATATGTTTTTATATTTGAATGTAAAAATACTGAGTGTAATATAAATATTTTTAATTTACTTTGTGATTTTCCACCTGTCGACGTTTATGTTGTAGAACATAATAATCCTTCAACAATGACGTCATTACCGGGGAAGAGAAAATGTGGCGAGTAGTGCCCAAAAGTTAATTTTTCTTTTCAAGATAAGCTCACTATATAATTAACACTATATACTGTAGTTAACACTATATAGTGAAGTAGAGAGTAGTGGATGAGAGGGTGACTTCGGACACAGGAGTCTGTGGGAGCAGTTTACATGGTAACCTCCTTTAAGAAGAAAACTGTCCTGAGGATAAACCTGACTTGTGATGTTTTCAGACCTGACTAGAAATTCAGACATGTTCCTGAAACGTTCCAGAGGTTCTGTATGTGAGAACACAAGAGTCTGTTGCTCTGGACATCTTCTGGAACTTTTCCTGCAGTAAGTAAGTAGAGCAGGTGTGTGTCTCACTTCTCACCTCACCAGTGACCAGGTGTTTCCCATCATGAGAGAAGGCCACAGCACTGAAGGGTTTCCTGCAACACGAACACAACGTCATGATGCCATTGATCCTTTCATGGTAGTATCCATCGTTGTGTCTGTGCAGACAGATGAAGAGCTACAGGGGAGACACGTACCTGGACGTGTTGAGGATGTGACTCTGTTTGTTCTTCTTTGGGTGAAGCAGCACGATCACACACCTGAGACACAAAATAAAACCACAGCAGGATGTCAGGAGGATTTGTACTGACACTGACAGAGAATCAGACATCAGGGTCAGTCTGCTCCTACAATACAGGTGGATCAGAGGGGGCGGGGCTTACCCTGCAGGATAGGCGATGAGCCCAGAGTTGGGGTCAGAGGTCAGACCGCTGCTGCTGGCCGTGCTGATTCCTAGAACTTTCTCCAGACTCACCTGAAACAACACACACACCAAACACAGTTCAACAAAGAGCTAACAACCTAAAAACAAGGACACCTGAGTTTTCTCACTGGTGTAACCATAGCAACAGGGAGGAGTTTCAATGGTGGAGTAGATGTGATGGGATCTCCGATGAGTCCTCGATGTTTCACACCAGAACTCAGAGCTGAACACTGGAGTGCTCGCTGGGTTTTGACAGCACCCATGAAGCCTGGATCTGGTCTGCGTGGGGGACCAGACGTCCTCGTCCTCCGTGTCTCAGAAGACTCTGGGACTTTGACCTGTGACCTTCCACAGTGTGCGGATGTTGTGGAGAGACGTTGGTGTTGGAGGTCACAGTGTGAGGTCAGAGGTCAGGTCTGGAGTTTAATGACTGACCTCAGCTCTAAACCTATTAATCTAACTTTCTTGACAGCGTCTTACTAATTTTACAAGTTTAATTCAGGATTAGAATAAAGATTCAGAACATTATGTTGTTTCCTCTCATGTTGATATGCTCAGTTTATTCTCATACTTTAAAACTTCAGTAAACTTAAAGTAGAACTACTTTAAAACTAAAGTAAAACTAAGTGTAGAACTACTTTAAAACTTCAGTAAACTTAAAGTAGAACTACTTTAAAACTGTGAATCACCAGCGCAGCTAACAGACTGTGATGCTAACAGTTAGCAGCGTTAGCTCCGGTCGTACCCGGCTGCAGCAGCTCTTCTGCCGGCTCTGTCGGCTCTTCCTCCCCGCTGCTGGTCTCCTCTTCACGGCGGTGACTGAGCCGCTCTCCGCTCCCTCCGCCATGACACTTGTCCAGGAAGTTCAAACGGCTCGGATACTGACCCGGGATAAAGTGCGCTCAGACACCGGGTTGCGGGTTCACAAAAGGCCGCCGGAGTGAAGCGGGCTCGGGTCAGTTTGAACAAACTCTCCGCAGCTGATGACGATGGAGCGTTAGCTTAGCTTGATGCTAACTGATGAAACCTGACACTTGTTCCTGCGGCGGGACTCCGGTTCAAACCAAGCCCCGCCCACTGCCCCCACATACCTACTAATAGGCAGCCGAGGTTCCGCCCATCACCACAAAACAACCAATGGACACACGACGAAGCAGAAGTCCCGCCTACTGCCTACCTATCAGCCAATCAACATCATTATTGTGACAACGCAAACTGATGCATAATTTAGTTTATGACGTAATGAGCTAAATGTGTGTAAGGAAACTTTCAAAATAAAAGATGTCAAAGAATTTGACTTTAAAAGCTTTTTAAAGTCATGTAAAACTATTTTAGTACTTTAGTATTTCCTACTATTTCATGTCAAATGGCTCTGTTAATTATTTATTATTTCTAAAATACTTACGAACTTTATTATTTCCATTTTCTGTTGCTTTCTACAACTTCTCGGTTACTACTCACAGCAAAGTATTATTTTTTATGCATATTTATCTTTAATAGCTAAAGAAGATAATTTTGAAGTTTAAGTCGTGGTTTGTGACTTAATGAATAAGATCTTTTCTGTCTTAACTGCTCAAGTTTAATTTCAGTGGAAAAAATTATCCAACATTTGATAAAAATAAAAACAGAGCAGAAACACAACTGAAGGAAATTTTGTTTTATTACAAAGTTCATTCAGGAAACTGATCACTCTGTTAACTAGTAGAAAATCATTTCAAAAATCATGTAAACGACACGTAAAAGATAGTGAAGAAGAGATTTCCAACTCAGAGGATGTGACTAAACCGATTTAGATCTAAAGACAAAAAAAGACACAGTGAAGTCAATTAAAAAGTTAAATGTGTATTTAAAGGTTATAGAAACACAACAGCCCATATATCAAAATTGACCAGTGCATCAAGAAAGTGTGTTACTTTGTGTCTCACATTGATTCAGTGATCAGAACCTTGCTGTACGACTTACAGGCGAATTGACAGATGAAACGTGTTATCCCACAGTGAGACCGGGCTTTGAAAAACCAGCCAGCAATTCACAAAAGAAAGGAAAAACCTTCACAGCAAAACTCAAAGTTAATGATCGGAAGTAAAACACTGAGAAAAAAGGGGACATCACGTCTCCACTTTATCGTTCTTCAACCCGAGCTAATTGATAAAAGGTAAAAAATGTTTCAGCAGATTAGTGCAAAAAGACACAAAGACAAAGAGCTTCACTGCCAAACTTCTGTGTTCTACTGGTAAAGATGAATAATTCATGATCCCTGTTTTTACTGACACATGGAGTCCCTCAGGGATACGTTCTGGAGCCTCTGACTATTTTGTTAAACATGATACAGATTCAGAGGAAAAGCCCAAAGCTAAGCTCTGCAGTATTATTTTCTGTAACTTAACAAAGTGCTATTAAACTCAACACAACCACATCAACGCTGAGTCACTGTCTCACAGCTTTGTTCCAGTTTGTCTGAATAAAGAAACGTCCACAGAAATCACTGTCCTAAAAAACATAACTACAGTTCTAATGTATATGAATACTTTATTAAATCATGTGTTAAATAATCACAGATGTGACTACTTTGACTAAACACACATGAATCAGTATTTAGAGCACGTGTCAAAGATTCCCAAGGTCCCTAAAACCATTATATCCCATAAAAACATATAAAAACCAAAAGGACGAGGCCTCAGTGGAACATAAGGCCCCAGGCCCATGGTTTGAAGTTCATTCAGTACCACCACTGGGTGACATCATTTTACGTCTTAAGGCCATTTTTTATTCAAATCTTAACAGCCTGAGCAAAGTGTGGTAGTAACAGAACAGAACTTTGTTCTCATGGTCACCAGCGAAAACAGAAACAGACCGGCTGCAAAAATACAACCATAAACCTCTATCATACGGAGTCCCTCAGGGAAGCGTCATGGAGCCTCTGTTGTTTCTGTAAAATCTGATACAGATTCAGAGAAACTTGTTAATGTTAGTGAAATTGTTTTAAAGGAGACGCATTATGTTTTTTTAATTTCTTTCCTCTTGTTATCTATAAAAAGTTTTATGGTGAATGCAAAAGTTGTGCAAAGTAAAAAAGTCCAAAGTCTGGTGTAAAGGTAGCTCCTCTCCTGGACTAGTCTGACAAAGCCAGGTTAAGTGAGTCGACATTTCCTACACGCACAGGAAGCTGTTGACCAATCACAACAGAGAGGAGCAGCTGACCAATTAGAGCAGACTGGGCTTTATCAGGAGGGGGGGGGGGTCTTAAAGAGACAGGAGCTAAAACCAAGTGTTTGAGACAGAAGCTGAAAAGAGGAGCTGCAGCGATGGACAGTCTGAGGAGAGTCGTGCGTTTTCTTAACATTAGAGCATGAAAACATTTTACAGTAACAACACCCCTCGAAGACGAGATAATGCGTCTCAAGGGTTTATCCTAATGAACAAACTTTACCACCACCACTTGTTGAAAATGTTTTACCTGAATGTGAACAGAATGTGTCTCCTTTAAATACAACATTTCTTAGTTGTGGTTTCGCGACTAAAACATTTTTTAAGTTTTACTTTTCTTTTTTCAGTTTGTGACATCAAGGATGTGAAGAGAAAACAGCAGCATGTTCAACTTCCTGTGACATCATTACCCTGCTGATATCCTGAAGGTAGCTTAATGAATGTGTTCTTTGGATGTGAGAACACATCCACTAGTCAGATTTTTTTAAATCCACTAGTGAGATACAAAATATAACTCACTAAATTCAGATGAGGCTGAAGTGAAGGAATATCAGTCTGGGGTCTCTGGACCATGACAGCACTGTCAATGTCACGAGGCTACAGATGAAACATGTGATTAAAACAGGAAGTACGAGCTGTGGAATCAGTGATGTTCTCAAAGATGGCTCACCACTGCTGTTTTATATCGGCTGTTTCACTTCACCAAGTTACTTTTTACAGTGTCCATTCACTGGACACTGTAAAAAATGAAAGGTTGTAATGAGAACACAGTGTGTGTGTGTGTTTGTGGCCCATGTAATGCTCAGAGTCACTGTTTGAGTGAAAAAGGTCAGATGAGGTCACTTCTTGCAATCTTTATCATATTTACACTAGAAAAATAGAGTTAGCAAAATGAAAGCACTCTGGTTATGTAGAGGTCCCTTTAAGAAGACTTGATTGTTGATGAACAACACTTGGTCCTGAGGAGATAGAAACACAGATCACAATATTTATTTATATATATATATATATATATACACGCACGCACACGCACACACACACACACACACACAGTGTTTACCTGGTTCAGTTCCAGGTCGGTGTGTTCAGGACCTGAAGACGTGGACGGCTCGGACAACATATTGGCGGCAGATAGGACACTCGCTCATCCTCTTGCCGCACTTGGTGCAGGTGATCATGTGACCACACTCCAGCAGGACGCAGTCGATGGGACAGTCCATACAGATCTTACAGAGGTTATCCTCCGGACTTGCAGAACCGCCGCCGGACTCTAGAGGGAGGCACAGGGACGAGTATGCAGCACTGTGAGGGACCATATCTTCGTCACATGATCAATAAAATAATTCAATAAATATATAACAGATGTAGAAAACACAGGGAGGTGCCAATAAACTTAGATTCATTGATTAATCCTTGGTTTGTAAATGATCAGAAAATCACATGGTGACGTTGATTAAAACTCTGGATACAATTTTGTATTCATTATCAGACGAGTTCAAGAGTTATAATAAATTTTTAAATAGAAATTTAAAGTGAAATAATGAGAGGCTCATTGTGTTGAGTGTTAACGATGACCTTGTCTGTCCGTCACATGTTTGTTTAGAGGAAACAGAAGACTGACCTGAGGCGCTCACTGCACTGGCAACTGAAAGACACAAAACAAACAGTTTGTACTTTAATGTTTAAAACTGACAGAAATTAATCATCTGAAAGTGTCTCAGAGTTTCTTTATTCTGGATCTGACACAAAAAATGGGTTGAATGAAATGAATCACTGATGACTCTTTCACACCTCGTTAGGTTCAGAGCTTCAGACTCTTCAGTTCAGTCTGAAGCTGAACATCAGGTGTGAAAGGTTCCTCAGAGCAGAAGAGGAGTTCTGGGTCTGGATCAAACTGAACCTGGTTCGGTTCCAGAGTGAAAACACTTTGTTGGATAGTTTGGACTTTTGGACCAATCACAGGAAGTAGAGACAGAATTAAATAGTAGAAGAAGAAGAAGAAGAAGAAGCTGCAGTCTTCACCTCCGACGATATAATGTTTGAACCACGAGGACGTTCAGTTGGTGCATTCGAACTAGTGTGGAGTACTGTAGTACTGTGGAGTACTGTGGAGTACTGCGCCTGAAGGTGCTGCTTCTAGTGATACCATCATTATGTTACCATGGCAACCAAATGAAGCTTCATTCATGTTCTCCATTCAAACAGTAAGACTACTACCCCCCCACCTGACAACATGCCCATGTCAGACGCCGTCTACAAACCAATCAGTCAAGTACAGGTAGACTCCGCCCACGTAGGTGATGACGACAGGACGTACGTTTGTCAGACTAAACTCTTTAGTCCCTAAATTACAACGTGAAACCAGAACTAACAGATCAAAGGAAACATGGAACAAACACATGGTTCAGACTCAGATCAGAAAACATCTCATTTGTGGTTCAATTCCGAAAGATTCTCAACAAATGTCTGACTTCCTGCACAAAACATGTTGATGTTCAATGTCTGCAGCTGGTCTCTGAGGGACGAGGCTCACCGAGGTTCTGCTGGTCCTGGTACAGTCGACTCACTCGCTCCATCAGCTCCCATTTCTCACAGCAGCCTTTATAGTCCACAAAGTTCCTAGCGAGAATTTCTTTCAG
>NC_047163.1:527500-542500 GCF_009819705.1 Hippoglossus hippoglossus
ACATGAGATTAAAAACGGTTTGGTTTTGAATCAACTTTCAGCCGAACGACTCCACTTCTCTGGAAATTGTGTAAAAAATAACGCGTGTTGTTTACGGTACAGTATCGGTTTACCTGCGAGCTACGAAACTTTCAGTTCAGTCACATGTTAACGGAGTCCGGTAGTACCCTGCGCTGCTAGCAGGCTACAGGCTAACAGGAAGCTACTTAGAGAAGTAGATGATTCCGAAGTTTAAATAAACTAACGAACACAAACCAACAGATGAAACAACCGCAGTCAAAGTAACAGTGGGTTAAACTAACTAAGTTAACAAGTTAACTAACCACCACAGAGACGAGTCTTACCTGTTAACCACAGACTCCTGCAGCTAGCAGCCGGCTAACTCCGCACCGAGCGTCCGCTGGTAACACACTAACTAACAGGTTACACGTCCAGCGGGAGGGTTAACAGCATCATGGGTTAGTTTGATCCGAGAGAAGCAACAGACTCACAACAGACACACAACAGACTCACAACAGCGGTGAACCAGGAAGAGTCCTACTACACACACACACATTCTTGTCTCACTGCGCTGGTGGGGGACCACTCCTGACGTCATCCATCTCACCTGAACGAGTGACGTCACAACACATTTTATTGAAATTCAGTTTCTTAACTTCCAGGGGGTCTCAAGTTTTAATCAAGGGATCTCCGACCCCCGGACTTCACACAGGTTTAACGTCTACTTGGTTTGGTCCATGTCCCATCTGCTGACATGGAGGAGGTGCATTCACTGTGATTGAGACAAACATAATCAGGACCTTTCGTGCTCTCTCCCTGAAACACTGTCCAATTAGAAAAACACACACAAAAGTTGTCATGTGTAACTTTCAGAGAAATTAACTGATCTTCACTGATTTGTCTTGTAGCTTGTTGAAATTTAAACAAAAATGAGTTAGTTGCATTGTTTACGTTCTGACACATTAGACCTGCTGAACTCTAAAAAGTATAATTTTTAGTCTCTAGATCCAATCAAAAGCTATTTATCAACTTATTCACGACTCGTCATTTAATGTCAAGAACATGGTCTGAGCAGATCGAAGCTCAACTGTCACAATGACGACAAATAACACATTTTGCTCGTATACTGGGATAGAAATGACAAGATTGATTTGAAGTAATTTCAGGAAACACCATTAACACTATTTAAGGTTCTTCCATGTTTAATTTCTACTGTTCATTCGTAAAGTGTCAGCCTACCTGCTGTACAACACACCTGTAATTCAGATCAAAATCCTTTTAGAGGTTATCCTGTGACATGAAGACTGAAGGAAGCGTAAAGAAATAATCTACGTCCTCCACACAGAGACAAACAGGAGGCAGAACAGAAAGAGCTATATTCTTTATTCTTCTTGAATTTGGAAGAAAAGATAAAAACCAAGGATTTGGCCCCTTCCCCACCCTGAAATTAAACACATTCTAGTGGATGTACGATGATGATACAGTTTTATTGCCATAAACATTGTTTGGAAAGAAAAAGTTAAAACAGCTGTTACTTTTTGTTTTTTCTTTGTGTGTTTTCTATGGTACAATAAGAAAAAGTTCTTCCTTTTAATGTCCTGGGAAACAAAGCAAAAGCAAAGTTTATCAGCGACTAAAATGTTCTCAAAGCGACGCAGACTGAAAATACTGAGGATTTAAATCCTGTTCATGTGATCCACTACAGACCCAGACCTGATCCACACTGAGACAAGAGACCTGGACCAGGTTAAGGACCAGTGAGTTCAGATCTGCCAACAGGTTAAAGATGGAACTACAGGTGACCACAAACCAAAACTACAACTTTGTACGATAATTATTCACTTTGACTTTGTAGCTCATTCAAAACTTTTCACCAGTTTTGTAAAATTTTCTCAATGGGGGTTGACTTCCACAGATCCACACTGAAGTAACGAGAGAGGGCCCAGAAAAAAAAAACAACTTGAAATTTCTTCTTTTCTGTTGAAACACGTCACGTTAGCGCCACCGTCTGGCCAGGAGAATGTCAGGAGGTGGTTTAAATGACTCATTGCTGTAAACAAAGACAGATGAAGAACAGTGGAGAGATTGGAAACAGAAAGAGGTGAAGAAATGGGAGCAAAAAGCAAAGGGAAAAAATAAAATTAGGGAAGAAAAACATTTTTCATACTATCTTTTCTAGTAGTTCCCCCCTTTTCTGTTCATTCATTCTTCCCTTCTGTAAATACTTTTCTATGAAATTTTGGTCATCAAAAATAGGGGAGAATAAAGGAGAGAAATCAGACACGTGAGGAAAGACAGGAACATCCATCCATCCCTTATCTAGAAGACCTATTCCTTGGTTCCAGGGAGATGGAACCATTCCCAGCTGATATTGGTTGAGAAGCGAGGTTCACCCTGGACAGGTCGCCAGTGGACACAGGGCCAACACACAGACATTTACACTCCCATTCAATAATACAGTCAATTTAGAGTCTCCAATTAAACTAACACAAATCTGTTTGTTCGGACTGTGGGAGGAAGCCGGAGAAAACCCACAGCGGGAGAACATGCAAACTCCACACACAGACTGACCGAACCAGGATTGGTGCCCTGTGAGAGGTTGGGCAAGACAGGAACAAAGAGGAGACAATTAACATTACATCAGACAATGAAAAGAAAAACCAATGAGGGATAAAAGAACAGAAGAAGAATGAAAAGAGACAAAATGTATTAAAAAGGAAGAAAACAAGGCTTTTCCTTTTAAATATTTGCATCCTCTCTTTATCTCCATTTCTCTATCAAATAATATTTCTGTTTTTGAACAGTGGAAAAAGGTGCCTTGGCATCATAGGGGCAAAATAGGGGGAGGGGGGGAGAGGAAAGAACAAAGAGTCTCGTTTTCTGTTTGTTCACTTCTTTTTCCCCCATCATCTGTTTTTTCAGATGAATCCACTTCAAGTGAAGTTTCAATGTGGATCAATGGAAACTTCTTCGTGAGCAGCGTTCAGTGTGGACACCATGAATCGCATTGAACCGAACAGGTTCTGTAACAACGAAGAACTCATCCATCAAAATAGTCTGGATTACCCATCAGCTCGAGACAACCAATCAGAGAAGCCATGACTGGCTACACCATACAATATGTCAGACTCTTTGGTTTCCAGACAAACTTGGTTGTCACTGGTTTTGAAATGTGAATATTTGTCAGATTTCGGTGAATAAACTGCTTTTTTCCTCAGCAACTGAATGCAGCGGCACAGCAACAGTAATTAGGTTGCCAAATGGAAGAAAATCCCACAGAAACTGAACGCAGCACTAGGTCTCATGCTGGACTGATCAACAACAAAGGCGTCAACTACCACCAGTGCATCATGGGAACAGAACAGATCATGCTGAAGCATCAGGTGTCCGTTTGAAAGAAGACAAGCTGATACGAGTGGGGGCGGGGCTGAGGTGGTCGAGAGCAGGCTACGGTGACACGGGTGAAACCCCGCCCACCCAGGGACCACAGATGATGAAACGACACAGAGAAAAGTATGAAGACTGTTTGGATCAAAGCTGGAACACCTGAGTGATGTCTCCACGGCAACAAGCAACAGTGGAGAAGAAAAAATGACTGCAAACAATCAGGGCGGGGCGGGGCTACTACATAATGCTTCAAACTCAACCTCTGGGTTTCGTTCTGTGGGAGAGAAAAACGTAACGAGTTTTGAGGAGGGGGATGGGCGGGGCTACTGGATGAAGCAGGTATGACATCACAGTAAGCGGTGATGAGGGGGGCGTCGCAGAGAAACCCAAAGTTGGGACATGCATTCACAAGCTGCTCGTTGTGTGTTTACAGGTTTATTACTCATCAGTGTTTCGTCTTTATTCTGACTTAGAATAAATATTCTGCAGAAACTAAACTCAAACAGGAAGAAGAAGAAAGAGAGGAGGGGGAGAAGAAGAAAGAGAGGAGAGGGAGGACGGCGTCCGATCGCTCACTGTCCGTCTGTGAGGAAGGAATGCTAACTGTGGCGTTTAATCTCATCCTGTTCATTCATCCACGTTCTCTATTCACTCACTCTAAACCCCCTCCCTCTCTCCCTCCCCCCTCCCCCTGCAGCCTTCAGTCTCTTAAGGTTTTTCTCTTGACATCACCTCCTCTCGTGGCTTGGCTCCACCGAAGATGGCCGAGTTTGGGTTGGCGACCTGGTTGAGTGGCAGAGAGACAGTCCGAGGCTTCAGCTGCAGCCGAGGCCGCTGTGCACGCTCCTCTGTGCAGACGACAACAAACAAACAATATGAGTCAGTTCAACTCATTTTAATGAAGCTGATTAAATGTGTTGATTTAACTAAACAACTGACAAGTAGCTTCACGTTAACTCGACTAAATGACTTAATAAACGTTGAGAGGGGAACCTTCAGATGGTTCTCTGAAGTCTGGCGTTCCTCCACGGGGAGGAGCGTCTCTGAAGCGACCTGGTCCTCCTCCTGCTGCTCCCGCTCCCGGCCCCGCTCCCGGTCCCGCTCCCGGTCCTGCTCCTGGTCCTCCACCACCACCCCTTCTCTCACCAGGGCGACCGCTTCCACCTCGACCCCGCCCCCCCCATGTAATCATCATCTCTAAAACCTGTGGAGACAGACAGGTGTGCACAGACAGGTAAGTCAGGTGACCTGCAGCATCTGGATCCTGTAACGTGACACATTAGCATGAGATGGCTGAGGTGAGAGGAATGGGGGGGGGGGGGGGCTGCAGTTCATTAGCATATCACAGCTGTTTGAGGTTCAGTTGATTCTACTTTAATTTCTTAACATAAAATGTTTCTTCTGAGACATTATCCTGCCATTTGATTGGCTACAGCCCAGCATTGTTCTGATTGGCCGGCTGGGATCGGCTGTTGTCCAACCTGAGCCGCTGGACTCTCTGACTGCACGTCCTCCTGGTTGGTCGCTGAAATCCTCACTGGAGTCCTGTCCTCCTCCTGCGCCTCCTCTGGGAGCAGATCGAAAACCTCGACCTGCAGAGGACAGGGGGAGTTTAACGCCGAGAGGAGAGGGGGATGGAGAGGAGGAGAGGAGAGAAGGAAGGAGAGGAGAGAGGACAGTAGGAAAGGAGACAGGGGGAGAGGTGAGGAGATGAGGATGGGGGGAAGGAGAGGAGAGGGAAGGGAGGGAGAGGAGGAGAGGGGGAAGGAAGGAGAGGAGAGAGGACAGTAGGAAAGGAGAGGAGAGGAGAAAAGTAGAGGAGAGAGGAGGAGAGGAGAGAAGTAGAGGAGAGAGGGGGAAGGAGAGGAGGAGGTAAATAAAGAGAGGAGGAATCAGCGGAGGAAACTGAGTAGGAGGTGGCGACGCCTCCTTCTGGAAGGACAGCACTGAAGAGGCGGAGCTTGTTAGTTGTTCATCAGCCAATCAGAGGAGGATGTTAGAGAAGACGAAGCAACAAAACTTGATCTTTTTATTTCTGCCCCTGTGTGTGTGTGTGTGTGTGTGTGTGTGAGAGAAAGGAGGGGGTTGAAATGATTGATGGATGAAGAAGCAGAGGACGAATCAAACACCAAAGTTAACAAACCAACTCGCTCTTTGACCTACTTCCTGGTGGGGATTGGTTGCCCGTACCTCTGCCTTCGTCTTTCCTGAAGCCGGAGCCGTAGCCGGAGCTGCCTCCTCGTTCTTGCCTTCGTCCCTCTGCGATGTCTACCCTCAGTGATCTCTCACCCAGCAGCTGCAGGGGTCAGAGGTCATGTCAGGCTGAAGACCGAGCTCTATCCAAATCTTTCCCCCAATATTTCATGTTCATTTATTCAACATTTTTTCCATAATACTATTCAAATATTTATGAATTTTGTGACTCAGAGAATCAGGCTTCATGTGTCGATCAGTAATCTGACGAATTCTTGTCACACTGAAGAAATAAAAGCGTGACGTTCATATACTCACAGCGCCATCGTACGTCAGAGCTTCTTTTAGAGATTCCAGGTCTTCAAACTCCACATAACAAAAACCTGAAGGGACACGAAACAGAAGTCACATCGTCTCTTTATCGATCTGAGCTTTATAACATCTTCTGTTTTAAACATCAAAAGCTTCACGTTCAAACAGAAAGACAACGTGCAGTGTAACAGACAGAAACTGAAAAACGTAAATTTCTCCTTCCTGTAAATGAATAAAAAAAAACTCCAATTGACTTTAATTCTATTGGATTCTGCTCTGACACTGTTTACCCCTGAGACTCCAGAAGTGGTTTCGTTGAACTATCCCTTTAACCATTACCTGACAAGATTACATTTTGTTCAGAACAAACAAACATCTCATATAAAATAAAATGCTCTGACCTTTAAACTTGTCTGTCTCTTTGTCTCTAACCAATCGGACGCTGCGAAGCTTGAGCTCTTTGAAGATTATGTCGATGTCTCCTTGAACCGCGTAGAACGGCAGGTTTCCCACGAACGCTGTGAACGGAGGCTCTGACGGCAACTCCTTCTGCTTCTTGGGACCACCGGGGCCTCCAGGGCCAGAGCCGCCACGGGGCCTGAGAAGGTGGGGGACACAGAGAGGATCAAAGGATACAGAAAAACAGAGCACCGTGAGATGTGGAGTACAACCCAAATACAAATTTAAATCTTAAACAGCCAGATATCTGATCAAAAAAATCAACAGCATAAAATAAAGAATCAATTATACACACATGTCTATGTTCTTTGTGTTGTTAATATCATTTTCAATTACACTTATTACTGTTGTTGCTACTATTATAAGTGTTAGTAAAGTATTAGTAGTTTGTTATGTCTGCCAGTAAAGCGTCATTGACTTGAACATAAAACTAGTTTTCGATCACGACTATTATGTCGCGCTCACTTTTCCGTAACATTCACCTCACGACCACACAACCAAGTTCTGATTCACCACAGTGGGCAGTAATGAACACAGGCTACCTACCAGAAGAGCCACGGTAACATTAGTGTCCATAAAATCTAACCAGCAGCACTCGCTAACTTTAGCATCTGTGATGCTGCCTGCAACACACAGATCTGTTTCTCTCCGGTGTAACTTTGGTGTTTTCTCTAAAACTACAGTGTAAACGAATATAAATGAATCGTCACTGAGTCTAACTACAGACGGGTTTGACACAAATGTCTTACATTCATGTCTTCTATGCGAGAATGTGGTCTTTCAGGTTGAGAGCAGGTCTTAATAATTTCACCTTCAGTTTATCTATTGCTCTCACTCCCTGCACTTGCACTCAAACAGACCCTGCTCCAGCTTGGATCTGTGCTCAGATATTCTGTTGCTGGTACAGAGTCCCTTTGCTTCAGGTCTCCTGAAGGTCCACGCTGCTTCAGTGCATGTGAAACGTTGGCACTTAGATTTTTTTGTGCAACATGTCTGTCTACAACCTATAGAATACCAGGTGTAATGAATGAACTAGCCCCGCCCTCATCCTGACCACGCTCTTCAGTAAAGATTGTTACCATTAAACCTAAAGACCGAACCCAGTGATTCGCGGACGCCAGGTGAACACTTCTATGCTTTACAGTGATAAAAAGAAGTAATCGACCTTTATCACAAAAACCCAGAGAAGTGAAGCACGAGTCAAATCAGTGACGGATTGTGTCTGAATACAGCGGAGTGAAATGAAATAAACATGCTAGCGTCCGTTGAAGACTGAGGGAGACACGTTTAAACGTGGTGAGAACGGTTTATACAGAAAACACCTTAAAACAGCCGCAGTAACCGAATCTGTGGAGTTTCCACCAAACTGTTGGAGCATGCTCAGTGTTCGGATGTGTGAACACGGAGCCAGTGAAGACCGTGAAACCCTGAGGGTCATGTAGGAACAGGCTCCGCACAGAAACAACGTGAAGCTCCTGATGCAGCAGATTCACCAACAAACACACATGTGATGTCCCTGCTGCTTTCATTCATCACCATGAGGGCGATGGAGCAGCAGCACAACAACCGGCTTCACCTACAACCACCACACATCGACTGCTGGTCCGGGTCGATCCCTCATGTGTGTTCACTACGCGGATCAATGTGCAGCTGCGGACACATGATGGAGCCATGCGGGCAGTCTGCAGCTCCGCCACCAGCTCCACACACCGCGGCCTCCTGTCCCGCTCCGTCCCGCCTCTCCCCGGGACCGGTTCATTTATCCCAACACCGAACAGATTACCGTGTTTTACCGCCGAGCTCCGGGGCGATCCCCAACGGAACAGTCCGTCAGTTTCACTGTCTGTGCGCAGTTAGCCCCATGCTAGCAGTTAGCATGTTAGCTGCGGGACCACGGTGTTTCCCAGCCGCTCCCCGCCGCCCTCCCTCTCTCGGGCCCGTTTCACTCAGCAGGCGCCGGGCGGGACGAGCTTCGCGGCCTGTTCCGGGGCTCGGGGCGGACAGCAGAGGGAAACACGGTCCCGCCGGGGTTTGTGTTTGAGTCACACGGCGAAGCTGCCGAGCGGAGCGGACACTCACCCTCTGCCGCCGCCGAAGCTGCCGTAGGCCCGGTCCCGGTCATCGTAGCTGTCGTAGTCCGCCATTACTGCTGCTGTGTGTCGGAGGAGGAGGTCCTACACGTCACACACGGAGCGGGCTTAGGTGTCCGCAGGCCGCCTGACCGGGAAACCCCACACTCACACGCTTCTAATGTTCACCTCTTTGGACATGTTTTATTAATGAGTGATTAGGAGATTAAACCAAAGTAAATGTTATTTAATCACACACATTTGAATACATAGCATTTAGTAAAATTGAATCCATTGGTGCATTATCTCCAGCTGCTCTGACTCATGTTGCACCTTCATGGACATTTGCAGTAAAATATATTTTTTAGTTACAATATGTTTAGCATACAACATCTAAAAGCCCCCAAAATTGTTTTCTAAAGTTTAGTCTAAATTGTTGTATAAAAGTGATTCAGATTATAAATTATGAATAACATGACACATTTTATTCAGTACTTGCTGAGAAAAGACCACACAGGCATTTCAAAAAGAAAGAAAACACTAAATAACAATGGCAGAATACTATTGAATATAAATTTATAGTAAAACAGCATTGAAACCATGCAATACATTAAAAACAGTAGGAGGAGATAGCAGTAAAGATGGTGAATGTGAAACATACAAAGGTTATGTGCATACACTGACTTGATCATAACTTCCATGTAAGAGACTTTTCATAGACAAGTTATAGCCAGACTACAGTTTGGTTATATCTTCCACGGAGAGGAACGTAGTGTACGATGTGATCCAAGTCTGTCATATCAGCATGATCATCAAGTGGAGACAAAAGATAATAAGAATAAGTTGCTCAAAATATCATTAATAACTACTTCATACACTAGGGTTAGGGTTCTCAAACAACACGTTCTGGGTAAAAAAAAGAGCAAAATAATGCTTTATTGAAAAGAAGATTCGTTTTTGTAGCCAAGACACAGAATCCCTCTCTGACACAACAAAGAAGTGAGATCTGGAACAGTAAAATGAGAAAGAAAAACATTTTCAAAAGGGAAGGGAAGTTTTTAAATGCACTTGTGAGCATTATAACAGGGAGGTACTCTCTGAAAGGACAGAGTTTTTGCTCCTGCAGAGTAGTTCTTGTAGTAATCTATGAGAGATCCTGTAGAGATATAACAGAGGACTCTTAGATTGTGTGATGCTCTAACAAATGTGTTGAAGGTCTTGCAGAGAACTTGGAAACATCTTGTGTCAGCCTCTTATGGAGTTCTTAAAGGGCAATGACTGATCCTCTTGTAGTTCTTGTCGATGTCGAGCAGAGGTCTTGCAGATGTGATATGGAGATCTCCTTCAAGTTTAGCTGACATCATGTAGCTCTAGTGCAGCTGTCACATACATTTAGGTCCTATTGGCCCTTTCTCTCGTAGGATATGTAGAGGTTCATTTCAACACATGTAGATCTAGTAGACAATTAGGAGTCTTGCTGGTCTTGTTAAAGTCGAGCAGAGGTCCAATAAATCTAGCAGAAGTGTTTTTGTTGTTGTAGATCCAATAATGGTCTTGTAGCTCTACATCTTCTCTATCTTGTAGGTCCTGCAAAGTTCTTGAAGGACCTTTGAGGATTTAACACGGTTCTTGTTGAACTTGTGGAAGTCTCACAGAGGTTTTGTCAGGAAGGTCAATCAGAAGGAGAAGCTCAGTCATTTCAAAGTGGATGGTGAGGTAATAGGAAGACATCCAGGACAGAGTCCACTGCTTCATCTTAGCAACTGCCTCGTGAGTCCGTTTCCTCTGGGATCTTCTTCAAGTTCGGTGGTGGGAACTCATTCTGTGTTGGTTGCGAGGGTCTAGATCCGCGCTGTCTCAGACTGCAGGACAGAGGGTCTTGTTCACCAGGAAAAATGGTGTCCCTCACAGTCTGGAAGCACAGAATTAACTAAACTTCAACAGAGACTCCAAAATACGTTGTGACAAACTAGATCTGTGCCAAAGCACAAACAACTACAACAGGTGATACCAAACTAGACAAACATAAAACAAATTCACTGTACCCGGTTCTCAGCCAGTGCCCCTTTAGCCATGTAGTGCTCCCTCTTAATCTTCATCTCCACCTCCTCAGGGATGTCAGGGACCATCAAGTCGATCAGACGACCAATGAAGAAGACCACATGCTTAGGAACAGGGAAGAGCAGTCATGATCCATTCACTCACCAGGAGGCAAACCTAGAGCTTTCTTCACTTGTTGACTACTCAGCTACAGCCCAGCTGAAGCAGGTGAATAGGGTGAACCAGATCAAGTCTGTATTTGAAGAATGATTGTCTCACAGTGGCAGAACTAAGCTGCACCATTTCAAGGGTATCTTCAAAAGCATCCAATAAATGCATCCTTCTATCTCCAAGCAACAAAGGCTCAGACGAATGGATCCTTCTCAGTATTGGAATGAGATAATGGTGGCAAACGATGAGACCTAAACATCAGCAGAGTACACTTTTAAGTGTCGGGCTTTAGTTGTATAAAATCTTCCATAGACGAGAGCATCTAAACCTTACACACTCTTTAAATTAACCTGATGTGCGAGAGACACAGACACTAACCTCAAAGATGATAACGAAAGCCAGTTGTATGGCGAGGAGGTGAAAGAAATGTGGCAGGTATTGACCATTTTCATCCCTGAAACCCTGATACCTGCAGACAAAAAAGAACTTCACATCATTATTGTCTTATGATGATATAAAACTCATAGCACACTTCCTCTGCTCTATTACAACCGGGCCACACTGCTGCGGCTCAGCCGTGCTGCTCTTCTAGAGATTTGTTGTCTCGCTGATTGTTTTCGTGTACTGCGCAAGGTTCAGAGCAAATAGTGAAAATGATATTTTTTAAATGTTTCAATGTTTATCTGTTGAATATGTTGACTTCCAGTAGCCTACCCTTTTCAAAATAAAAGCACTCCAGCGTGTCTGTTGACTAAATCCATTATTTGTTTAAAAAAGGTTTTTATTGTGAAATATTTGCTGGAGTGGAAGATGAACGGCTTCACATTGTATCGTACTGGTATTTATTTGAGTATATAGGAGTACTTTATACAAGGAAATACAGAAGTATTTATGGCCATTTTCAAGCCAAACCCTATGTATGAACATAGCGCTGGCAGAACCGCACTCTGTCAGTGTGGACAACAGACAACCACGACACGTAGCAGAACCGCAGCACAGCCGTTCCACGCAACCATGGCGAGTGTGGCCTGGGCGCTAGACAGACTTCATTTATTGGACCTGGTGGAGACGTCATATCAGTGTCACATGGACCAGCAGTGACGTTACCTACCTGCAGGATGTGCTCTTGTCTTGCTGGGTGTAGTTGTGGGATGTTGCCAGTGTGAAGTTGATGAAGCCGCTCAGTGTGCTGTCTCTGGTGTAGCGATAGTACAGACGAGGCAGGAAGGACGAAGTGAACGCTATGAGGAACGCCTGAAAATGCAGATATGGAAAAGGTCAAAGATCTGTATTTATATGGTCACATACACATTCATACAGTGCATCTATAGGCTGTACTTTTTTCTATGAGGGCAGTTCAGGGATCAATATCTTGCTCAAGGACACTTTGGCACACAGATGGGCTGGCATCAAGCTTCTGGTTAGAGGACGGCCACTCTACCCCCCTCAGCCACAGCCCCCCCCCCCCCCCCCCCCTCTTAAAAGGTCAGATTCTATTGGCTGCTTATAAATGCTGTTTGAAGACGTCTGTGTTCATTTAGTTAAGTAACTTGTCCAAATTAAAGATAGAAGTGCATGAGAGAGTCTTACGTTGCTGAGGACAGCTGTGTGTGTGATGAACTGCATGATGGGTAACCAGATGCCGATGTCCTGAGCTTGCTCCACCACAGGGCGGCGATATTCAGTAACAAACTTCTGAGCATCCAATCGAATCTCCACCCAGTTATTAATGAGAGCGAAGAAAGGAGCGAGAGGACATGCCGCCACAAAGATGGTGATGAAACCAAACTGAATCACTGAGGAAGACGAGGAGGATGAAGAGTTACAGGTTCATACAAAACACTACATCTCCCAGCAGCCCCGTGACTCACCCATCTCCAGGTACTC
Source organism: Hippoglossus hippoglossus (assembly GCF_009819705.1). NCBI lineage: Eukaryota > Metazoa > Chordata > Actinopteri > Pleuronectiformes > Pleuronectidae > Hippoglossus > Hippoglossus hippoglossus. The sequence continues at coordinate 540,019 of NC_047163.1, forward strand.
GCTGAGGAGACCATCACACACCAAGAGCTGGTAGTCGGCCTCCCAGGGAGGGAGCTCCCCCTGCTGGTGCTGTTCCCACTGAGCCTCCTCTCCTCCATCTTCCTTCACCTCCCTCTGCACTGGACTCATCCTCCTCTTCTGCCACCAGGACTTTAACTTCCTGCCAAATAATGAACCTTCACTTTCATTCAGAGTCAGAAACGTTGTCTATAATACAACACCATCAGTGACTGTATATAAAGATGATCAGTGACTGTATATAAAGATGATCAGTGACTGTATATAAAGATGATCAGTGACTGTATATAAAGACCATCAGTGACTGTATATAAAGATGATCAGTGACTGTATATAAAGACCATCAGTGACTGTATATAAAGATGATCAGTGACTGTATATAAAGACCATCAGTGACTGTATATAAAGAGGATCAGTGACTGTATATAAAGATGATCAGTGACTGTATATAAAGAGGATCAGTGACTGTATATAAAGACCATCAGTGACTGTATATAAAGATGATCAGTGACTGTATATAAAGAGGATCAGTGACTGTATATAAAGACCATCAGTGACTGTATATAAAGAGGATCAGTGACTGTATATAAAGACCATCAGTGACTGTATATAAAGATGATCAGCGACTGTATATAAAGACCATCAGTGACTGTATATAAAGAGGATCAGTGACTGTATATAAAGATGATCAGTGACTGTATATAAAGAGGATCAGTGACTGTATATAAAGATGATCAGTGACTGTATATAAAGAGGATCAGTGACTGTATATAAAGATGATCAGTGACTGTATATAAAGATGATCAGTGACTGTATATAAAGAGGATCAGTGACTGTATATAAAGAGGATCAGTGACTGTATATAAAGAGGATCAGTGACTGTATATAAAGATGATCAGTGACTGTATATAAAGAGGATCAGTGACTGTATATAAAGAGGATCAGTGACTGTATATAAAGAGGATCAGTGACTGTATATAAAGATGATCAGTGACTGTATATAAAGATGATCAGTGACTGTATATAAAGAGGATCAGTGACTGTATATAAAGAGGATCAGTGACTGTATATAAAGACGATCAGTGACTGTATATAAAGACGATCAGTGACTGTATATAAAGACCATCAGTGACTGTATATAAAGATGATCAGTGACTGTATATAAAGAGGATCAGTGACTGTATATAAAGACGATCAGTGACTGTATATAAAGACGATCAGTGACTGTATATAAAGACCATCAGTGACTGTATATAAAGATGATCAGTGACTGTATATAAAGACCATCACTGACTGTATATACAGAGGATCAGTGACTGTATATAAAGATGATCAGTAACTGTATATAAAGAGGATCAGTGACTGTATATAAAGAGGATCAGTGACTGTATATAAAGAGGATCAGTGACTGTATATAAAGAGGATCAGTGACTGTATATAAAGACCATCATTACAACCAGCCACCAGGGGGCATCTTCATGTACAGTCATAATAAATACATCATATATATATTTCAGTGTGTTTACGGGACGATGAACTCCTGGATGTTATTGATCAGCTGTTTTCCGACCATGATGACCAGCAACTCTTGAGTCAGTTCAACCAGACACCCTCCTGCTCCACACTGAAACACAGAAGCACAAATAAACCTCTCTCTGTCTCTCCCTCTCATTTATAAATCAAATAGTCGCCCACAGACACATCAATATCTGGGTAAATTAGTGGCATAAAAAATGAATGATGTTCTATCTTCTTTTATTCTTCATCTTCATCAGACAATCGACAGACTCACATCTTCATTGCGAACTCCAAACAGAGTGTTGTAGTTTCCAGGGTAACCAACAAACCTGAACACACACAAACAGACAAAGAATCAGCTGTTAAACGTTCAGTGTTTCATGTTTTATTCCATCACATGGACACTTTCTGCTGCTTCATTTGAAAGGTTCAGTGTGTAAGATATAGGTGAAAGGATATACTGGCAGAAACTGAATACTAAATAATCCTAGTGATGTTTTCACTAAATTGTAAGAACTGTTTTTTTCTTTCATTCACAGTTTTCATCATCAACCTGCAGGTGGCGCTGTGGCTGAGGAAATGAGGGGTAGCAATAAAGGAAAAAAGAGAATTGTAAAGGCGTAAATCCTTGTCCTTTGTTGTGATTGGCTGGAGGAGTTCTCACCTGCCTTTGAAGAAGGCGATGTAAACCGGAGACGAGTAGAAATTGACAAACTGGAAGATGAAAACTTTGAGGATGAACATGTCTTCGTATTTACTCTGAGTGCGATGCATTTCTGACAGACACACACACACACACACACACACACACACACACACACACACACACACACACACACACACACACACACACACACACACACACACACACACACACACACACACAGAAGCATTAAACAAACATCATCTGACTGAACACACCTACAGAACATATATACAGAAGTTA
>NC_047163.1:547500-550000 GCF_009819705.1 Hippoglossus hippoglossus
TAAAGGATTACCTCTCGAGCGCGCTATCTTTAATCAACTCTCCTCCCATCTCCACCACAACAACCTTCTGGACCCTCACCAGTCTGGTTTCAAGGCCACTCAACTGAGACTGTCCTCCTTGCTGTCTCTGAGCAGCTTCACACTGCTACAGCCGCCTCTCTCTCCTCTGTCCTCATCCTTCTAGACCTCTCTGCTGCATTTGACCCAGTGAACCACCAGATCCTTATTCCCCCCCCCTCAGGACCTGGGAGTCTCAGGCTCTGCTCTCTCCCTGCTCTCATCCTACCTCAACGGCCGCACTACCAGGTAACTTGGAGAGGATCTGTGTCAGAACCTTGTCCTCTCACTACTGGGGTCCCTCAAGGTTCCGTCCTGGGTCCCCTCCTCTTCTCTCTGTACACCAACTCTGTCATTCACTCACATGGCTTTTCCTACCACAGCTACGCTGATGACACCCAACTAATCCTCTCTTTCTCCCAATCTGAAACACAGGCAGCAGCAGGAATCTCTGTCTGACTGACATCTCTCAGTGGATGTTTGCACACCACCTGAAACTTAACCTTGACAAGACTGAACTACTTTTCCTTCCAGGGAAAGACTCTCCCACCCACGACCTGACTATTAACTTTGACAACTCTGTGTTAGCCCCCCCCCGGACCTGTAGGAACCTGGGTGTGACACTCGACAGTCAACTCTCCCTCACTGCCAACATTACTGTAACAACACGTTCCTGTAGATTCATGCTGCACAACATCAGGAGAATACGCCCCCTTCTCACTCAGAAGGCGGTGCAGGTTCTGGTCCAGGCCCTGGTCCAGGCTCTGGTACAGGTTCTGGTCCAGGTTGTGGTCCAGGTTCTGGTACAGGTTCTGGTCCAGGCCCTGGTCATCTCATGCCTAGACTACTGCCCCCCCCTCCTGGCAGGTCTACCTGCTGCTGCCCTCCGACCTCTGCAGCTCATCCAGGAAGCAGCAGCTCCACTGGTCTTTAACCTGAGTTCACTCACACCACTCCGCTCCTTCACTGGTTACCAGTAGCTGCCCTCATCCGTTTCCAAACACTAGTACTTGGTACCGTGCTGCGAATGGATCGGGTCCAGTCTACATCCAGGACATGGTCAAACGTTACACCCCAGCCCGTTCACTCCGCTCTGCTTCGGCCAATCAGCTTGTTGCTCCCTCACTATGAGCTAAACACTCAACAACATCACGACTGTTTCCTGTCCTGGCTCCTAAACGGTGGAACCAGCTCCACATGGACATCAGGACAGCAGAAGGTTTACACATCTTCCGGCGCAAACTAAAAACACACCTCTTCAGACTATACCTTGAATAACATTTTTAAAACTAACAATTTAGTAGCACTTAAAATGTCACTTACTTAAAGCACTTTGTAGTTTTGCTCTATTGAAGAACTTGTACTTTCTTTATTCTTGTTGTTCTGGTTTGTTCCTCATGGTTGATGCACTTATTGTGAGTCGCTTTGGATAAAAGCGTCAGCTCAATGAAATGTAATGTAATGTAATCTTATCTTGTCTTATCTTATCTTACCGCCTCTTATCTTATTTTCTTTTAATTCTTCTAACATTAAATACACTTTTTCTAGTGTAAACAATCACTCACCATTTTACAACTTAAGCATCTGTTATTAATTGAAAAGGTTTTGGAGTAAAACAAGTTCAAATTTTCCAAAGAAGTTATGTGTCAAGAACGTCTGATAAACTGAATATTTGTGTGTTGACCTCGGCAGCTTGTTGGTCCTGAACTGACAGGTGTAGTAGCACAGTGGGGGGTTGGGGACATCCTGGGAAAGAGGGTTGGGGAGGGACGACCAGGACAGAACCTGCTCAGACCAGGAAATGTTTGGGGAGTTGACCACCTGCGGGAGAAAACAGGTGACAAACAGGTGAGGATACTGATTTGTGTTTGGACAGCGGTGGAGGACGAGGTGTTGTACCTGCAGAGGGACTCTCAGACTGATCTCCTCGGCGTAATAAGAGAGGACGCTCCATGGAGCGCTGAGGAGGACGAAACAAATCCTTATCTTTGTCTGAAGGACTATCTTCTGCAGAGACAAACAGGAACTGATTCAATCATCTCTGTCCAACAGAGACAGGTTTTCTAGATCAGTTGATGACTCTTCATTCTCCTCTGTGGAGTCCCACAAGGTTCAATACTGGGTCCACTCCCTTTCTCTGTTTATATGGCTCTCATACAGTAAATTAATATGTTTCTTATCAAGGTTACACAGACAAAACTTCACATCACTACCACCATAAGAACTGATAGACGTATGTGACCGTGTGAAAATAATCAGTTTTATTGTGCTGCCCCCTGCAGTCTCCTGCAGACATGTTTAATTGCACAGCTGGGTCAGTTTAACGTTAATGTGTTCATGTTGTGCAGAATCACCAGAAAGATGATTGATAAAAATTCAACAAAAATGTGTACGGACACAGAGGCTGAAATGAAATGAGTCCATGACTCTCTGTCTACGTCAC
>NC_047163.1:555000-565000 GCF_009819705.1 Hippoglossus hippoglossus
GAAACGATTTCATAAGCCAAACTAATATTTTGAAGATGTTTGGTAAATGATTCGTGATTTTTAGTGTTTAGTACTTTTCGATGTCGTCAGATGATTGTGAGTAACAGACACGTTCAGACTGAGACATGTCTCCTTAACGTCCACACAACACATTAGCGTCTGTAGCTCAACATGCTAATGCACATGTTTACGTGTTTCCTGGTTGTGACCTCCGCTGCTAAACCTGTGACGTGTTAACGACCTTCAGCTCGTGGTCACGATGTAAAGTCGTGTGCATTTGACATTCAGGTGGTTTGGTTGTAAGAACACTGTTGCTTGGCAACATAAACATGGATGCTAACATTAACATGACTGTCTACAGACGCTAACAAGTAAGCAAGCTAGCAGATGGCTAACAAAGTAAAATAAATACAAAGCCATAAAGACAGAGTGAAAAGATGAGACTGATCAATTTCAACATTTTCTTCAGAAGTTATAAAATTTGTTTGATATTTTTATATTTTAAGAATTCTATTTTATATCATTACTCTAAAAAATGAACTGAGAGCATCACATGGCGCCCGGCTGAGAGGCTGGCATGTGTTATTTACTCCTGTTTCACTTTGACTGTTTCACGTCGCTGGATCACACCTGGATCACACCTGGATCACACCTGGATCACACCTGGATCATGTTTCTGTTACTCTCCACTCACCTGAGGTTTTTCATTTTTACACCTTAAAGTTTAAAATCAAGTTTCTGACTGAGACACGAGTTCGTGGATCGATGAGTTGTGATGTAACAGTGATGTCATCAGAGAGAGACAGAGAGAATCACAAAGACCTTTCACACGACAACACACTCACACACACAAACCAAAGCCCATTAATAATAATAATAATAATAATAATGGTGATGAAGCAGAAACCTTGTCGACCTTCATCTTCTTCATCATCTTCATCAGTCCTCTGTGTCTCTTCATGTGAAGTCCACTGAGTCTTTTATCTTCCAGACAGGAAGTCCGTCGGATCGTCTAATAAACAGTTTTCTAATATTTGTATGAAACTGAAGTTAACACCTGGAACGCTCCTAATGATCTAATGATCACCTGATCAACTCAGGTGATCAGGTGATCAACTCAGGTAACACCCCCCCCCCTTCAGTCTGTCTACCAGACCTCACAGCGCGTCCCGGGGTTCATGGGCGTCCCGATGGGACAGCTAAAGTGGTGGCTGAAGTCCGGGGAGTTGGCGAGCGTCCCGATGACTCTGTATCTGGGGGGGCTGTGGGTGTCAGTCACCAGGCCCTCGTGAGCGCTCTCTGGTGTCCGAACTGAGCACCACACCTGAAAAATACACCAGAGACTTAGAACTGTGAGTTTCACTTTGGTGAGGAGGCGCAGCACATGTGTTAATGTTTGGGCTCCTAGGACTATATAGGACTAGATTAGATTAATAACTTAAAGGGATTGTTCACATAACACGCCTCCATATCTGCTTCTGTGATGTCACCAAGTGTCCACAAGCCCCGACATTCAAATTCGAAACAACATCATTTACACCGTGTTTTTAGCCTAAAGGTCCTCCGGAAGTGGCTAAGCTAGCGGACATTCGCATGTCCCATGGTCCCTAAACGCACCTCGTCGGAAGATATAAGCGAACATTTAGACTTAAAACTTGGTGTAAATGACCTTGTTTCCGGTCAGGCACGTCAGAATCAGGTAGACAAGTGAACAAAGAAATATAAAAAGGCAATTGAATAAAAAATTTAATTAAATAAAAAATGCAGTATGTACATTATATTCACCTTTTCACTGTAGTGGTTTGAAATGTTCTAAGTAAAGTGCAGTGGCACAGGATGATTGTACGAGCAAGTAAAATCAGTTTTGTGCATAAGAAAAGTACATTAACACAAATGTGCAAAAAAGTTGGTTGCTGGTTATTTGATTTATATCGTGATATATATATCGATATCGACTGATCGCCCTAAGTGCATCTAAAGTTACATTTTATGACGTTCATGACAAAATCAAGTGATGATATGAGTCAGTGTGAGTTTGATGTTCATGAACAGATCCCTGTGGGACGCCAAATTCTATTTTCTTTTACCTGAGCAAATCCCACAAAGAAGAGCTGGTCATTGGTCAGGTTGACGGCAGGAAGTCTTTTTTCTTCTCCATTTCTCTGGACCCACGACCGATAGGCCTGCAAAAAATATATAGTAGAAAACATGAAGTGACGTTGTGTTTCACAGTTCAGGTGATTTGATGGCTTGTTGTTACGAACATGGTACGCAGCCTTCAGGCCTCCATTGTCAGCGATGTTTTCTCCCAGCGTCTGTTTTCCATTGACGTGTTCTCCGTTGACGGTGTAGCGACTGTACTGGTCCACCATACACTCCGTTCTCTGACGAAACGCCTCCACAGACGAGTTCTGCCACCACGGCCTCAAGTTTCCTTCTTTATTGTACTCGCGACCTGAAGCACAGATGGACGAGGCCACATCTTAATGAAACTAAGGAGATGTCACTGTCACATCATATTCTCTCATTCTGATCCCGAACATCGTTCACATAAGGATCCACATCGACACGTCTTCAGTCTGTCCGGACTGAACCTGTGATAGGAAGTAGACTGGAGCAAAGATCAAGACTCACCCTGATCATCGAAGGCGTGAGTGAGCTCGTGACCCATCACCACCCCGATTCCTCCAAAGTTCAGTGCCCTGAAAACACAACGTTTATAAATGAGGTGAAGAGGTTTCTGTAAAGACCTGAAAAGTAGCAAGACAGAAGTCATAGAGCCCCCTACAGGCTCCAGTGTTCATTACAGCCCAAATCTAAACAAACAACAACTTAAAGGGATAGTTAACCGAAAAATTTAAATTCCCTCATTATCTCCTCAGCACTATGATGGAGGGGGGGTGAAGTGTATGAGTCCACAAAACACTGGAGTGTCAGGGGTAACTTCATGTTTTTAGTCTAAACGTCCTCTGGAACTAGCGATGCTACCGAGCGCCCTGCACAGGCGAGAGCTCGTGAGGAGGATCACACACGACATTTAGGCTAAAAACTTGATGTAACTGACGTCGTTTCGAGTTGAAGATGAACAGACACTTGATGACATCACAGGAGCAGAATAGAGATGTTGTGTTCTGTTGTTTTATTACATCTGAAGATTTGCTCACCAGTTACTTCAGATGTGTTGGATTCTGCTGCTACACTGTTTACACCTGAAGCTCCAGAAGTGTTTTGTGGACTCAAACACTTCACCCCCCAGTGGTAAGGCGATAATGAGGGAATTTTATTGTTCAGTGAACTATCCCTTTAAATGCGTCTGAAACATAGAGCTCACAAGTATAGTTTGTGACGGTGGCCCACGGTTCATCCTCTGGAGATAAGCAACATCCATCACAATCTGATGTTAATGTGTCTGTGTGTGTTTGTATGATGAAACCCATCAACCATCTTCTTAAATCAGGAACATATATGATCACATGTAAAAAGTTAAAAGGTGAAATACAGACAGACGGGTAGATATTGAGGTGAACAGACTTAGGGTGGTCGTGGGCGTAGAAAGGAGCTTGTAGGATCCCAGCAGGGAAGACGATGCCGTTCTTAGTGGACATGTAGTAGGCATTAACTGTGGGAGGAGTCATACTCCACCTGTGGGAGGAAACGAGAGGAGGAGCTCATTTAAAGTTCATTAAACGGAACAGAGGTCATCTTTCCCAAGGATATCATTTAATCTCAGTCAGTAAATGACGACTCGTTCAGACTCTTCAGTTCAGTCTGAACCTGAACATCAGGTGTGAAAGGTTCCTCAGAGCAGAAGAGGAGTTCTGGGTCTGGATCAAACTGAACCTGGTTCTGTTGGTTTGCAGTGAAAACACTTTGTTGGAGAGTTTGGACTTTTGGACCAATCACAGGAAGTAGAGACAGAATTAAACAATAGAAGAAGTAAATGAAGAGGAAGTTGGGAGTCGGTTTGTGAATGCGACCTCTGATTATTAGATTAGTATATTTGTGTCACTCTTACTGGTCTTTGTTGGGAGTCTTCCTCAGCTGGTCGGCCATCACACGCGCTGAGAAGTTGTTGAAGTTCAACATGTTCTGGAAGAAGCTGTCGTCTGACACATCGTACTGAAACACAACAGAGCTGTTATAAGACACGTGTGCAGAAGAGCACCACCTCCTGTCTGCAGGTGAATATTACACCAGTTAAAACCAGTTAGAACTCACCCCGTCATAAACGTCATCCAGCTCTTTTGGGTCCAGGATAAATTCTGGGAATCCGATCATATCGTAGATCGCATCTGCCTGACGAGGGAGCAAGAGACACATTTGGAACAAGACTGGTCGTTATCTTTAATCCACCTGTCCTCTACCTGTCCTCTACCTGTCCTCTACCTGTCCTCTACCTGTCGTCTTCCTATTCTGCATGTACCTTTTCTTTTGCAGCCTGTCTGGTCTGGTCGTCCATCCAGCTGAGTCTGTCCAGAGCGTCCTTGAACGCTGATCGGATCTCGTTGATCATCTCCTCAGCCTGAGACAGACAGATTGAGAGACACACAGGTGAACACACCTGTATCAGGTCCCTGTGGACTAACCAGAGGACAGTCATTATTTCTGCAGGTGTAAACCCGCCAATGACTCACGATCTCTTTGCTGTGTTTGTCGAACGTCGCCTTAACAAAGAGCGCTCCCAATGCGAAGCCCAGATTGTCGTCAGTGTACGCAATACAGGTCTGCCAGCGTGGGGTGCAGGACTACAGCAAACATTACAGGTTACAACCAGTTACAGTCAGTTAGAACCAGTTACAACCAGTTGGTTAGAACCAGTTAGAACCAGCTTAAATCAGATACAACCAGTTACAACCAGCTTGAACCAGTTAGAACCAGTTACAGCAGATTTCATTTAAGAACAGTTACCAGCTGTTCCTTTTCTCATTGATTAGCTTCCTCAGCAGCACCACCAGGTGGCAGTAGTATCTACCTTCTTGGTTCCATAGAGACTCTCCAGCAGTTTGTCCTGAGCGTTCTCGAAGCGCTGATCCAGACTGGCCACACTCTTCTGAACCAGCGTCCACATCATGTAATTATTCAACACGCTGAAGAGAAAGACATCTTAATTTAGCCTGTTAGCATGCTAACATTTGCTGATTCACAGCTGAGGTTGATGGGAGTTTCTTTAGCTCTGCATGTGTTCAATAAATATTGGACGAATAAAAAAGTGACCTGATGGTGGCGCTAGGTGGACCATACACAAACAACAGCATCCAGCTAGCTTGTTTTGCATATATGTAGTTGCTTATAGTGCGAACCACAGACTGTAAAAAAAGATGGACGACATGACAGCTCCCAAAAGTGAAGCCAGCTGTATCTGTTTTTATTGCCCCCTGGTGGTTGGCTCCAGTAACGGTCATGATACCACGGCCTCACCCCACGATCACTGCTATAGAGACTCTGAATGTAAATGATGTCATCACCACAAGATGGCAGCGTTTGTATCTGAGATATTTTAGCTTCATTTCTGGAGGAAGTGGAGACGAGTCGTCGTCTTTATTTACAGTCGATGGTTGGGAGCTGATGCAGGTTTGTAAATATATATAATATACATATAATGAGTTTCTATATGACAGTGGACAGAGTGTGTGTACATTGTCGGACTCGGACCTGCGGTCAGTCTTGTTGATGAGCTCGGACACCTGCTGGATGAACTCTCTGGTGTTCAGGACGACAGGTTCAGTGTCGTTCAGCTCCAGAGGAGACAGAGCGGATGACAGGAAGTCCAACCAATCCACTGCCGGCGCCAGGAGCTGAGAGACAACACGACAACACGGAGTCAGTCTCATCTAAATACTGCAATACCCATCAGCCTCGGCTGCTGCGGCTGTGGAGAAAGAACCAATCAGCTTAGAGTTCAGAGAGCAGAGCCTGAGCCTGAATGACGACAATCCATCACCGTAGTTACTAAATGATCCAGAACCAATTGTAGAAATTAAATATTTGAAGCTTTGTGATTGGATGTGAAATGCACCATGGGAGCGATTAAACCATGTGACTTAGTCCATCTCTGACTGCACCACCCGGGTGGGACACGCTGAGATGAAAAGCAAACCTCTGACAGCTGCTTCAACTAAAAAGACAAAACACTTCAACATGTCCGACCATAAGGTCCAATTAGTAACTATAGCAACAGGAGCTTTCATTCCTGTGACACAGACCAACTCATCGGCTGAACGACTGGTTAACGGTCAACACGTCAACCTGGTTAATCCGGAGTGGAAACAACAATAAAACTTTATTCATAAACATCGTCCTGACACAAAGAGGGTCAACTCCAGCAGAGGGTCCTGCATTCAAAAGGTTATTTGCGTAAGAATACAAAAGTATCAGCATCAAAATGGTGTTTGTTATGATAACTCACCCAAATAATACGAATGAAAGAAGTAGAGATAAAAAAGAGAAATAAAAACACAGGTGATTTAAAGGGGACATAGCATGCAAATTCCACTTTGTTAGTGCTCCTACAGGTTAATGTGGGTATCTGGCTCATGTCTACCAACCCAAACACTCTGGGGAAAAACACTCGCACGTTTTGTTATAGTTCCTCTAAGTCAGAAACGTCATGCTTGAGCGACTCGATTGAGCTTCCTGGGTTTTGTGTCGTAACAAGGAACTGGAAGTCTCCCTACATGGTCTTGGCCCACCCCCCCCCCCCCCCCCCCGTCCCCCCACACTCGTTACGCCGGGTTTACACCGGAGGCTGCGAGGCAGCGCCGTTCCCAAGCACGCAGCCGGGCTGTTCACACGGGACGAGCATTTCTCCGCTGGTCAGCCCGCGATTCACTCACATGTGGCATTTGTCTGGATCGTTGGGACCGGGAGGCTGCAGCAGCTGCTCGGGAGCGACCGCTCGCTCTCCCGTGCGTGAGCTGGAATTTGTGTCAGCGCCACACAGCCCTGCTGGCTGTGGAAGACTTCCGCAGTGTTCAGTGCTACTGTAACACCGGCACAATCACACAGAGCCCCCACACTCGTTATGCCGGGGTACACCGGACGCGGAAGCGCCGCAGCGAGGCAGCGCAGCGCCGTTCTCCAGCGCGCAGCCGCCTGGCTGTTCACACGGGACGAGCATTTCTCCGCTGGTCAGCCCCATAGACTGTATATATAAGGTCAGCCCGCGATTCTGCTTTCTCCGCTTGTTGTTGTACCCGTTGAATGTCGGGGTTCGGGGGTAAATGATGGTCTTCATAGCCCCCCCCCCCCCCCCCACCCCTCTCTTTCTCTCTCTGTCTGTCTGCTTGTGTGCTTGTAGTGGGGGGGCAGAGGGGGACATTTAATTATGTGATTGGGAAAATTAAAACTCCAGGACAACAGAAGGGGAATACAAAGTATGGGATGCATATTTGATAATTTATATCATATAAAATATGTAATTTATATCGTTTAAAATCATGGGGGGAGAGGGGGGAGGGGGGAGCTGGCTCATTAGCATTTAAAGGAACAGGCACTCAAAACAGGTCACTCTGTGGAGGGCTGTTTTATACAGGGTAAAAAGGAGCTGTTTGAAATGATCCTTGTGGTATTTTGACCAAAGTATGTTACAGACATTTCATTAAGACCCCAAGGAACCAGATCAACTTGTGGTACAATGGACATGCTATGTCCCCTTTAATAAAATATATCTTAATTTCAACAGAATCAACAGACTCCGTCTTCAGCTAGAGGGCGCTGTGAGCAGCTGACACAGGGTCAGCGGATGGTTCTTTGTTTTGTTTAGTCGCTCTACTGTAAAACAAGGCAAGAGAAGAAGAAGGTGAGGACGTGTCTCTGAGACTCCTTCAGGTTCATATCAACCACGTCCTGTTATCTAACAGACAGCACATAGCAACAGCTCATAGCAACAGTTACCATGGTGACCCCAGAAGCATCTGCAGCCCTGAAGGACAGAGACGGATACAGTGCAGCACCACATCAGTGACGGACAGATACAAAGAGACAGAGACACAGACAGACAGAGACAGAGACAGAGACAGAGACACAGGGACAGATAGAGATGGACAGAGACACAGAGATGGACAGAGACAGACAGACAGACAGACAGACACACAGACAGACAGAGACAGACAGAGACAGAGACACAGAGACAGAGACAGATAGAGACACACAAGATGGACAGAGACAGACAGACAGACAGACAGAGACACGGGGACAGACAGAGACAGACACAGATAGAGACAGACCGAGATGGACAGAGACAGAGATGGACAGAAACAGACAGATACACAGACAGAGACACAGAGACAGACAGACAGACAGAGCATCTCAGTGGATCCTCTCAGGTGGCGTCCACCTCACCTGTAGTTCTGCAATGGTCACCTTGTGGTACATCTTCTCGTCGTCTCGTTTCTGGTCCTGTGGGACGGTGATGTTGGCGAGCGCGGTCTCAAAGTCCAGAATCTGCTGCATCTGAATGTGGGTGGAGCTCCTCTCCCCACCCAGCAGTATCCCCAGCTCCACCATGTACTCCAGGTACGCCACCAGCACCTGGCAGCAGCAGGAGGCGCCAGAGCAAAGCCACAATTTAACACTATTACTTATATCAGTGGTCGCCAACCCGTCGATCGCGATCTACCGGTCGATCTCGCAGTCTTCACTGTCGATCCCCGAACTCTCTGAACTCACTGTCTGCGTCGAGCCGCAGATCAGCTGTGTGTCGGTTGTCTGTTGTTCACATGGCAGCGTGTCGGTTACCGGCGGCGGAGCTGCTGGTTTATCTCCTGCTTTGCCTTCGAAACAAGTGGCTTCATGTACTAAACTAAACACCAGGACTCTACGGTCTGAAGACGAGCACCTCCCGGTCTGTCGATAACAATCAAAGCCCCGTGAGATCAAAGGAATGGATTCAGAAAGTGACACGCTGGAGTGCTTTTACTTTGAAACGGGTTCGGAAAGTGTTGTAAATACGTTTGTGTCATAGACAGATAAACATTGTGGTTCACAGCAGAATAAACAGAGAAAATGATCTTTCACATGAGTTTAATGTTTATCTGTTGAAATTATGTCACAAACGTGCATTTTAAAATGTTAAAACCACTTTCTGTAAGCGTTTCAAAATAAAAGCACTCCAGCGTTTCTGACGGAATCCAATCTTTTGTTTGAAAAGGAGATTTTATTGTGAAATATTTACAGGAGCGGTAGACGCACGGCTTCATACTGTATAGTACTGGTATTCATTTGAGTACAAGGGAATTCTTTCATACAAGGAAGTAGTCATATTTATGACCATATTCAAGGCAAAACATATGTAAAAACATTGTGCTGCAGCAGCTCCTCTGCAGAACATGTTGTTGAACTGAAGCTAAATATTGTGCACTGAACAGATGCTGTAAATATGAATTGATATTAATGTGAATATTGTGCACTGAATAGATAAAGTTAAACAACTGCCTTTCTTTGTGTATATTTATGCTCGTACATTCAGCCTTTACAGAAATTGCAAAAACTAATAAATATGACCCTCCTAAGTGGGTTTCTTGGAAGATATCAGGGTGGTAGATCTCAGCTTACGTCTGGAATTAAAAAGTGATCTTGGGCTCGAAAAGGTTGGTGACCACTGACTTATATGAACTGAGTGTAACAATCTAAATAAACATCTTAAGAATTCTTACCTTCTCATTGGCCGTCTTGTTGAGGTAATAGTCCCTGGATGGTAGGGAAAGCCCTGATTGGTCGACCTGCAGAGGAGGTCAACAGCTGATCTTTAGCCTGTGGTGACGCTGCGTCAGCTTCAGAAACATTTCATTAACGTCTGCTTTGATTTTTTGTCTGGTCCATGTCACATCTGCTAACATGGAGGAGGAGGAGTAAATGAGCTCTGTGATTTTCTCGCCTATGCTCTGACGGTCCAGTTCATCTGTTACAGTTTTTAAGATTTGACTTGGTGTCACCTGGTTCTGCTACAGAGTCGGGGGTCGGGGGGCGGGGGCGGGGCGTCAGGGCGTGGCTTACTTGGATG